>NW_028281102.1:375000-415000 GCF_059751285.1 Brachycentrus maculatus
GGTTATTTTTAATTTGCAATTAAGTTATAAGATTGCGGTGCAATAACTCAAGTCCTTCGTCTTTTCAATCCACGATGTGAACTATACATAAAGGGATGAGGATAATAGCCATTTCTGTGTCTTAGTTCTATGAATCAACCCTAATCTAACATAAACTTGTACCATGTCCATATGTATTAGGCACCCCCTACACAATTCATTTGTATTTCTTCTTTCCATGTTCGCTCCCTAGGTGGAGCATTTGGCCAACACGAGACGTCTCCAAGTCACTCTGTCACGCGCCATCTCCTTGACTTCCTCCCAGGTCAGTCCGGCGTCTCGAAGTTCCGCTGAGTACAGTCGGTGAATGGTCGTCAGCGGAATCCTCGAGGTAGGAAGAAGAGACATGAGGGGTTGATGCACTCAGGTGGCATTCTAAAGACACGTCCCAACCATGTTCATCTTCTCCTCTTTAGGACTTCCAGTATGAGGGGCTGTTGAGTTCTTCTCCTCACATCGTCATTCCTGACGAAGTCATACCACTTTATACCCAGTATTCGCCTCAGGCACCTATTTTCAAAACTTGCTAGTTTGCAATTCTTGGAATTCTTGCAATCCTTTCGGATGTTATTGTATTTTGATGGATATCTCCTACTATCTGCTATCTACCTGCTATCCTGATCTACGGCAATTAGGGGCGTGGTTAATTCAAAAACATTATTCACTCATTTCAGGGGTCAGTTTTATATTTGAAACGTTGCTCTCCGGTTATTATAATCAGTGAACAATTGCGCCTTTTCTATGCGTTTCCTTGAAACCTTCATTATTTTATATTAAAATGCCAAGAAAACGTGATTTGAGTGAAACTGAGCGGACTCAAATATTTTATGGAATTCAGAAGGGTTAATCCAGGTTTAAATGGCTAAAATAATGTTTGCTTTCGGTGTGCGGTCCAAAAAACAACTAAAAGATTATTTGAATCAATTTTTTTATAAAAACCACCCAGAAACTGTCAGAAAACGGATCACTTTAAGTCGCATTTTGCAAGACCGAATTTTGGTAAATAATTGGTAGTAAATCTTTTTAAAAAAATCGTCTTAGGACGTCTTCAAAGCTATCTACTGAACCGGAAAGTGTATGCAACATAAAAATTTCCACACACACCGTGAGAAGACGTCTTCAAAAATCTGTATTACGAGTTTGCAAAATGAGAAAGAAACCGTGGCTCTCTGAGGTCAACAGGAAAACATATTAATCTAGGTACAAGAACACAAAAATTAGTCTCTGAGCACCCGTGAAAACTTAAGAACTTTTAAAGATACAACATATATGGACACATGTTATTACAAAGGTTATAAGTAACGGGCAGTAACTGATTCGGACACATAACTATATATGTATAGGTGTATATACATATGTATCTGGAGTAAACTCGTAGTCAACCCTAATCATTTGGATTGGCAGGGGTCGTTTTATCTAACCCTAATTAAGGCCCTCTGTCAGGATGTTTGGAGAAAAAAATCGGTCGAAAATGTTAAAAAATGCCATGCTAACGAACGCTTTCAATGTAACGAAGTTATTTGGAAACAGCGTAAATCCAGCGGACTAACCGCATTATATATGGACGATCTTAACGTATTATTTAGCCATACAGTAGACGCTCTCTTAACCGGCTTGGATAGGACCGAACCAGGGCTGGATAACGACAAAGCCGGTTAAAGAGAAGGTAGTGAAAAACACATGAAAAAAACTTTTGCAAGGAAGAAAAAAAAAACACATTTTTTTCAAAACACCAAGTCACACATCAAAAATTAACATTTTACAAACTGTAAAAAATATGTAGGAACAGGAAAAAGCCACACAAAACTAAAATATATTTTTTAAAAGTAGCCAACAATGGATTAGAAAAATCAGTTATTTTCTGCTGCTTAATGTGTTGATTCGATTTTTTAAAAGCGCAGTCAGGTAATTTTTTTTATGATCATTAAATCTAGTTGCTACTTGTCTGCGTGTATTTTGGACGCGAGACATTCCTAGAAGAGGCCGGTTAAAGCGTCGGGACGGTTAAAGCGGCGTCGGTTAAGAGAGCGTCTACTGTATTTGGACATAAAACTATATGGGATCACAGCTGTAATGTGCTTGCTCTTTTTCTTATCTGACCGCATTCTCACCCCATATAGGCAGGGCGTTTTTTTTCATGCAACACGGCAAACCTTTTTCACGTACAATTTTTATATTTTTTAATTTCCAAAATCAATTAGACGATACAATGTTTGTGCTTACATAATAACCATCTTTATTTATATGATAAATGACGTCAAAATGATAAAATATTGTAATGAATATTTGAATGATATTTGAATATATTTATTAGCGAGTTCCGGTAGCTTTTCCGGGAGTTTATAAGTGAGTTCCGGGTCCTTTTTTTTGTAAAAAGCCCTACATATATGTGTATAAATAATTATCTCACCCTTATCCACACCCAATGGTGCATAGGAAACTGCATCGTATTGACGCAATGACATCGTGATCGTCACTTACATGAAGGCAAGGTGATCACTCATGCGCTTCAGGGACCAGTGCAGGCTATTATCAAATAATTATTATAGTGTAAAATCACCAATATTTATTTTCACACTCCCTTGGGAATCGAACCCGGTACCTCCAGTACGGTAGCTAAACACGCTAACCATTACATCACGGAGGCGGACAAAACTATACGTGAGCTTGTGGCATATCCAAACCAACCAGCGTAAATTGTTAAAATTATTGATTCTGTGCTACGAAGCGAAATTAAGGAAACTTTTGAGAAAAAAACCAACACGCAATTATTCATGTATGTACAGTATCTACTCAATGAATTAGGGCCACGCAGAATTTCGCGCAATTTCTCAATTCAAACAGGAATAACTCAGAGAAAACCTTGAATAAAACAACATTGAATTTTATTTACACAAGAACACTTTATTACGCTTAAATTATGCATATATTTTCATATAAATATAGTTAGTATTTATTATTTCCACCTTTGGCAGAAATAACTGCCTCAATTCTTTTTGGCATACTTAAAATGCACTGTTTTATCGTGTTTTTTATTTCTTCGTCTTCTGACCTAATTTTTTGAATTTTTTTTTAGACAGTCTACTGTCGGATTTGGGAATGAGTATACCTTATTTTTTAACATGCTCCATACGTTTTCTATAGGATTAAGGTCCGGAGAATTTCCAGGCCAGGGGAGCAAAGGCAGATTTTTGTTAGACAAAATTTTTATTATTGATTTAGCCCGGTGGCAAGGTGCCCCATCCTGCATGAAGGTGTATGGACCTTCTGTTGGGTCGAGTGTATGGTAGAAGGGCAATAAAATTCGTTCGAGGACCTGCTTATAGGAATTTTGGTTCATTGTTCCTTCCACGAAAAACAACGGCCCAGGTAAATTGTTAATAATACATGACCATATCATTGTTGCAGGGGGGTGTTTGATAACTTTAACCACACAGGCCTCATTGTAACGTTCCATTGGTGTTCTCCTGACGAATCGACGGCTCTCTGTCACGGCTTCTAACCGGCACTCATCACTAAAGATGACCTGAAAAATAATGAAAATTTAAGTTTAATTCAAATATATAAGTTTATTGACTAAAATGATATGTTGAAAATTCAATTTAAATAAATACCTTTTTCCAATCATCTACCGAGTAATTTCGATGTAGCCTGGCCCATTTTAATCGATCCGCTTTCATTCGTGGTGTCAATTTTGGTACTTTTACAGGGCGCCTGCATTTCAGATTTACTTCGTAAAGACGTCGCCTCAGTGTTGATACCGATATATTTATACCCTCTTCTTCCAATTTTATTTTTAATGTTTTTGCTGATGCA
Organism: Brachycentrus maculatus; assembly: GCF_059751285.1. NCBI lineage: Eukaryota > Metazoa > Arthropoda > Insecta > Trichoptera > Brachycentridae > Brachycentrus > Brachycentrus maculatus. Next base: position 378,856 of record NW_028281102.1, read on the forward strand.
CTTCGGTTTTCTAAGGCACTTTGAACGATTTTTTGATCAGTCCTCGGTGTTGTTTTTCTAATCTTACGACAGTTCTTTCGCTGATTGCTGGTGGCGGGTGACTGATTTTTTATTGATTTTGAAATTTTGTCCACTGTTTGACGAGAAACGTTTTCTTTTTTTGAAATTTCTCTATTAGATAGTATTCCTAATTTCAGTAGCACTATAACACTAGACTTTTTTTCCTCAGAAATGTCTTTACTTTTTCCCATTTTGTCCTTTTCAAAAAAAACACTTGTGTTTACAAAAAAAAATTATACTTTATGAACTAAAATTAAAAATTAAGTTTTTTTCACAAGACACGATAACTGTATAACCTCTCTGAACAAAACAACAATCAGAACTCAAGAAACTTCACTAATAAATGAGATAGCGCTTTTTTTTGAACTTTCAACTATCTGTCTACCTGTGCTAATTAGGGACCTTTCTCAGAAAAAGGGTTTAAAATTTTGTAAACGCTTAAATAATCCAGGTATATTTTACATATTATTGAAGGTAATATACATGATATTAGATGTCAATAAAAAACTTAAAGTATTTATGTAAAATAAATGTAATAATCCAAAAGATTTCAGAGTATTCAAAAAAATAATGGGTGGCCCTAATTCATTGAGTAGATACTGTACATTAACGTAGGCACATATATGTGCGACAATTTATGTACGGACAGTTAATCAATTCGTATACAGCTTAAAAATTTGCGCACACAATTTGTGTACGTAGTGTGTAAATTTGCGCACACAAATAAAACGACAATCTGTGTAAGTACAGGTTACTGATTTGTGTACACAGTTAAAAAAATCTACGTATGTAGTGTAGAAAATTACGCACACACCGCAATAATTTGCGTAGTGTAAAAATGTACGCCACTGACTGTACACACAGTTATATTTTATGAACACAGTAAGAGTTTTGTCTGTAGTACAATATACAGTGGAACCTCTCATAACGAGCATAATTCGTTCTAGTCTTACTTGTTAAGCGAAACACTCGTCAAGTGAAACACAGACTAATGCACTGGCGCGGAAGTCAGGCTCACAACTGAATGTCGTGAAAAAGGGACTTGCCCTTTCTCTGTAATTCGTTATGCGAAATATCGCTCGCTAAGGGAGAAACTTTTACACTTTTTTTGCTCGTTATACGAATTACTCATTATGAGAGGTTCCACCGTATTGTATTCTTTAATGCCTACTAAGAGCAGGTCATACAATAAAACAAAGTGTAAATAAAACACGCATTTTATTCGTATCATATTTATTTAAAATTACATGATTTACAATTAATGAAAAATAAAATAGCACCATTGTTTTAAAAACAAAAAAAAACACACACACACATTTTAACATTTACATTTTTTCCAATGTTTTTGGATTAACTAGGACGATTTTTTATTTTTTTTTATCATCCATCCCAGAAAATCGGGCGTGTAGTGTATGCACATATATGTATGTGTGTATTTGTGTGCGACATTTTAAAGTAATTTGATATTTAACGAGTAAAAGAAAAAGGAATGACCAGGGTGCAATAATTGAAATAAGTTTTTTTTTATATAAATATATATATATATATATATATATATATATATATATATATATATATATATATATATATATATATATATATACATATATTTTTTTTTTTTTTTTTTAATAAAATAAAATAAGATATTAATAAGGCACTAGAAAATTACGTAGATATCGATAAAAAGGCAATATATTCAGAGAATGCTCATGCATCAGGAAGTACTCAATAAAGTCATGTGGAACCTTGATATTGTTCATCAATCCGTTTTTAAGAGGCTGATCATAAAAACAAATTTTTCTCAGATCCGAATTCGGTTGAACCTCAATATTTTTGACATTAAGATTTGCTGAATATCGAATCGAAATTAATTTATTTCTGTTGAAAAGATATGTACATATACATACATGTATAATATCATGTCATTATGTGCTTACATACGAATAATACAAAATTGCAGTCTATTAAAATAGTAAAACATTGAATTAATATTAAATGTGACAAAATATTTTAATACCTATCCGAACCCAGATGGTGCATAGATCACTGCATCAGATGGACACAGTGGTTAATATAATCGCTAATTACATGAAAAGTGATAATATCGTCAAGGGTATACGATAGGCACAATATTAAAAAAAAAACCTATTTAATTTTTTCTGCATATAAGTTATTTGACCTGTAACCAGGTTTCGTCCTTACCGACATCATAAGACAGGTTAAATAAAAAGATCAAATTTAACATGTGTGGAAAAAACTATAAAGTTGTTATTTTACTTTATAAAATTAAGTTCTATCAAAAAATGTCAGTACAAAACTTAAATCTAATAACAAGTAAACATGTAAAGCATGTATATAATATCTTCAAGACTCTAGACCGATATATGTATACATATTCAATTAGGCATCATAATGTAGCCTGAATTAAGTCAAAAATATATAAACATAAAAACTAATTGCATAATTGAGATTTTGAAGTAATAAAAAAGGTTCTTTATAGCGGTTAAACATTCGGTGTGGAAAAAAAACAGTTGTAACTGATGCAAAATTTGAGAAATTATTTGTGCAGGAAAATGTACATGTAAACTATCTATGGAAATAAAAATGTTAATGTAATTTTTTAAAGTCATTCCCTGTTAGTTTTGAAATTTCGACAAAACATATCATTCAAATATGCGAGTATTTTATCTATCTTTGTTCTATATAAATAAAATTGTAATTGTTTTTTTTTCTCCATTAAACCATACTGCGCCACAGTAATGAGAGTCCGGGTACAGTTAATATAATGTATGTATATCCAAATCAAAAAAGTATGCGTGTTCTTTCAATAATTATTAAGATGAAATAATTTTTAGGATGAATAAAATAATGTTTAAAAAAATTACTCAGAACTTTTATATGAAAAAAGTGTTTCATACATATTTTTTGAAATACTTATTTAAATAGAAATATGTATTTGTCTAGGCCCGGATGTACATGTGTATATCAATTCCAAGTTATAATTACAGTAAATTATTTTTAATCTTTTGCGAAAGTCAAGCCATTACAGATGTTGCATCTTGTCTCGTATTGAGTTTCTACTGATTCACAATAATCTTTAAAAAGTTTGTCCTTGAAGTATTTCAACAGGTCGAAAATGCAAACTTCATTTAACTGACCATTTTGGAAAAACATCTCAATGACTGCATAGATTGGATTATCAGAGCCGCATATATTTTTTAGATATTCATATATAAAACAAAATATTCGTAAAAATACATCGTTACCACATATTCCCAGGCAAGCAAGTTGTTCTTTCATATAAGTATTGAGACTATCCACAACTGCCTTGAAAATTTGCATGAATTTATTAGAAATGTCGGTATCTTTGGCAAATTCACAGATTTTACATGCAACATACTGTAGAATGTCATCCGGTGACGATGTTTCCAAATCGGGAAACGTGTCTACCAATTTTTTGATGATGCCCAGAGTAGGTAATATCGGTATGCTAATACTCGTGGATGGAAAACTCCCGGCTGATAATTTCGTCGGTACGTTTGCTGCGGATAGATTAGCAGGGCCTAAGGTATTCAAATACAGAGATCGTTCTGAAGGGTTCAAATTGTAAAACTCTCGGGGGTTGATGACTTGACCACCGTTTAACACAGCCTGCCCGGCACTCATTGAAACTCTTACGCCGTGCTCATTAAAGTTCTTGTTCAACCGAAGTATATTCCGGAAAAATTCTTCGGGATTTTTAATTTCTGTAACCCCTTTTATTATTTCAATGTTTCCTCTATTTTTACCATTGATCCGTCGAGTTTCGGCAACCACTTTATCATAGATTTTTCTAAAAGTGAAGATAATTCAAATTAATGAATAATATCTGACAAAAAAATAAGAACCAAATGAATGTGCAGAAATAAATCCTTAGTTTAAATTTATAATTTATATCATCAGTTAAAATGTATCATTTAGTCATATCCTTCTATTAAAATTTAATAGAGCAAATACAGAGACACTATTGATTCTTCTATTAAAATTTAACAGAGCAAATAAAATACAGAGACACAATTGAATTAAGTATACTAATTAGACAAAAGACTGAGCATGGAAAGCCTTGAGTCAAAAACAGTAAATTCAAAATTCTTAACAAAGTTATTCAATAATTTCCGATAAATCGATTACAAAAATTATATTTTTTATCCACAGAATCTCAAAACAAATTTAAAAAAAAGGATTTTTCTCCTTCTATCATTCAAGTTTTAAAAAGGTTTATCTAACCTTAAGCGATTGGATGACAGCTCGTTTCTTATATTCAATAATTGTAATTCCTGCGATTCATTGATAATGGTAGACGCCATTTTGTTAGACATCAGTGAGTTGGTAAGGAAGAATAGAGACGAAGCAATCTGGAATACTTCTAAAGTACTCGGTCGTTCCTTAGTCTCGTTGTACTGTTAAGAAAGGAAAAAAAAATTACAAAATAATAAAACTACAAGAGATTTTGTTGATAGAGTGAATAGATTTCAATGTCATAAACTGTGAAATTAGTCAGCAAAAGAGCTTTTTATTACATAAATGCTCAAAATATGTAAGTGATTGGTTTTAGCATAAGGGCGTGAATAGCTATTAATACTCTCCAACACAAAAAATACCTTCATTAATTGATTTGTGGTAGAATCAATTCATTTTTAATTGATGTTTTAGTAAATAACACATGCAACACATAAAATTGTTCATGGCGGACCACATGCTTCTTGACAGTTGCTGTCATTTAGCATTATCATTGTTTTCGATAGCATTATCGTTTTATAGATTTTTAACATTTTCATCGCTTCACTAGCATTGTGAAATTTAAGCATATAAGAAATATGTGATTTCTATTGTATTTCTATTCCATTAACCAGACTGAGCAACAGCTACACGTGGCTGTGTGTAGCTAGATATGTTATAAAAATTGAGAAAAAAAATAAGAAAGTACCTTGATGATGACATTAAAAATTCCATTTGCCAGTCCCGCTCCACTGGTCAAAGTTGCCAGTATTACTGTAGTATCGTGAGCAATTACAAACCCCTAAAAATAAGCATATATTTAAAACACATGAAAGTATTGATAACAAACACAAATTCCTGCTCAGGTGGCATTTTTCAGTCGAATTATTGAAGATACATCATTAGTACGTGAAGATGTAATACCTAATCACAAGCAACTAGACTTAACTCGCAGTCTGCAGATATAAAGTCCATATTGGTGTGAAAACTATTCTTCAAGATACCACTTTAATAGGGATGAAGTTTCTTAGATGTTTTGTATATTAAAAGCATTGTTAACTTTTTGGTATGGTAATATAATACTCTCCTTATCATTCATAATTCACTTTGTGTAATACCACCAAGTTGGAATACGATTTGCCCAGAAAGCACTCGGACTCATCGATGCAACACAAACTCGTTGCCAGAGTCACGCTCGAGATAAACTAGCAACTAGTTAATAACACATGTTTTTGACCAGTTATTTTACTAACAATATTTTGAGTCCATTAAAACCTTTGTAAACACATCGCTGGTTAAATGCCAAAGGGCAACAAAGTTAAAAAAAATTAAACTTTTGTTCAAAAAATGGTATCTAAATAGTCATATTCGAAAAAGACACCCGTGTCAGATTCTAGCGTTAGAAATGTCCATTTTGTTTAGATCATAAGTGTATTTTTCGAATAAGAAAATGTTGACGATTTGGATACCGTTTTTGGAAGAGTTTTTTTTTTGCGTTGTGGCCCTTTGGCATTTAACCAGTAACATAACCCTTCGGATAATTAAATCCAGTATTTACATGTTAAATATAAGACCAGAAATAACATATAATCACACACATATCGCTCACTTCTTTCAAGAACGTCATAAATAAAAAAAAACTTGATTTTTTAGGAGAATGTTTTTAAAGTAAAAAAATATAATACAATGTATTAAAAATAAATATCAAGCCACTTATAAAACTTTTTACTGTGCAACAGATGTTTTTAGGTAAAACCTGAAGGTTTTTTCTCCATTTGAAACATATTTAGTATATTTGAAAAAATAATTAAACAATACCTTTTCTTTAAAATGCAAAAACATCACTTTCAGCCCTGTAGCGGGTAAATATTAAGTTAAAAACATGCCGCTTTTGCTGAGATATAGTACATTTTCTGGGCATTTTGAAAAAATGCACAACTGAAAATTGAAGATTTTTGATTTATGACGTTCTTGAAAGGAGTGAGTGATATGTTCATTCCAGGAGGACCCAGTGTATGCCACTGACCTCACCGGCATATAAACATATGGGTCAAAACCATTTTGCCAATGGACATCACATGATATAAATCAAGATAATAAGAATCTACCTTTGATATATTTACTCCATTACTAGCCACCTTAGAAATAAATTTAGAAGAAGCGCCCGAGATTATCCCCATAGTACTGGCACCTAAATTAAGCCAGCAACTTCTTGATTCAGGATCTTTTAAGCCAATAGTCTGAAAATTTTATCAATATTTAGGTTCTTGACAATAGGTGGTGTTAGTAGTCACTGTAGTCACATTTTGTTATTTAAATTCATTTTGGAATAAAAAAGATGTATTTTTCTTTAGAAATATTAATTCTTTGACAGTTGAAGAATTGCTATTTTTTTAAAAATGGTTTCTACATTAGAGTCTTGGACACAAGATTTTTAGATGGTTCTCTGGGTATAGCACATTTATCCAATCTTGAATGTTGTGCTAACCAGGCCGGGCATACAAAATTAGCGTATAAACATGCTCATCTTCATGCTTGTTTCTAGCCTATGTCATATACTAATTTCAATACTTAAAAATATGGAACAAATGTGTGCATATTCAATACCACGCAGCGTACAAATATGTAGATAAGTCTTCATAATATTCTATAAATATACATACATATATAATTTTAATGGGATTAATTTTTCTTAAAATGTTACAGCCTACAGGGAACAGGAAACTTATACTTCATCATACTTAAAATGGTAAAAAGTTTAGTAGCTAGTTCAATTAACGCTTTATTTTGTCATATTATTGTTTGAAATCTCAACATAGATGAAGAAGAATATGGAAGTCTGGACATTTACGGGGCTTATGACCATCATAGGCTGGTTTAAGTAATCACTTTACACACGTGTAAAATGCACCAATTCTATCCATGATTGACAACCACACTACTAATATTCTTGGAAGTATATATATATATATGATCCAATTTCAAAACATTGTGCTTGAATCTGTAGAGCTTCACTAGAGACATCTATTGTGAGATAAAATAAGCTTTTTCTTATTGCGAATCTACAGTTATTTTACCTCTAGTTGTTATGTTTTTTTGTCAATATAAATCAGAGGTAAAATAAATATGTATTAATATGTATATTATAAATATGTACAAAATAAAATAAATATGAACATAAATAGAATAAAATAAAATATATATGAATATAAATAAATCAGAGGTAAAATAAATATGAACGGACTGTAAGCAGAAACTCTTTCAATTGTATGTGAAGTCCCAATTCTGGATTATAATCACACACATGAGAAACGCCAGAAAATATCATTTTCATTTTATTCTTTTAAGCTCATAATTTGACCAGTTGACCAGTTAATTTATTTACAGCATTTTGAGTGTTTCCAAATACTTTTGACAAATCTGGATTATCTCCAATTATAGGAGTTATTTTTTATTTGAAAACACTCAAAATGTTGTTTAAAAAAAGCTTTATATTGTAATTAATGTATATTATCTAATAATTAAAAAAAAAAAAACAAATAATATAAAAAAAAAAAATAAAAAATTTGTATTCACATGTTAGTATTCGGCTCAACACAGGCCATGCCTAAAGAGCCGTAATACATATAGTAAATGTTTATATGAAATAAATATGTATCTATGAATGTATCTATGTATTTGTGAAATAAATAAAATAAATTAAAAATTGACAACACACGAGTTTAGCTACAATAAAAACAAATCAAAGGAAAAATGTAAAGTAAAAACCTGTTGATGTTGAGCTCTGTCCACAATGTGTGCAGTTGACACGCCGGCGCCGTACACACCAGTTATTGCGGTTGCAGCGAGGGTTGTCCCTACAACTATGGGAGCTAGAGGTAAAAAAATCGCAGTTGCCATCACTCCTAACGAACCAACTGCAACTGTAGTGCAGGCAATATCTCCCACTTGCTGTGCGATAGCCAGCCCTGAACAAGCAGGCGAGGGCACTACTTCGAGGGTGACGTGAACAGTGTCCTTAAAAAATTATTGAATGTATTAATTAAATGCATAAACCGTGATATTAACCCTTCACTGCATTATTATTAAACCATATCCGCTCCCTAGGTGGAGCATATGGAGTCCACAAACTGTCTCCAGGCTTTTCTGTCGGCTGCCAGCTCCCTTGCATCCTCCCAAGTCAGATCCGCGTCCCGAAGTTCTGACGAGAACTGCCGACGAATTGTCAGCAGTGATCGTCCTGGGCGGCGCGAACCTGATGCCTTGTAAAAGAGGCAAGCTTGATTAAGGCTCTCAGGAGGCATGCGGAGTACATGGCCAAGCCAACTGAATCGCCTTTTTTTGACGACAGTTGTGACCAAGATTTGCTGCGTCCTACGCCTTATCTCTTCATTCCTCACAAAGTCAAACCACCGCATGACTAAAATTCTCCGCAGACACCTATTCTCGAAGCTCAGTACACAGCTGCTCTGGGCCCTTGTAAGGTGCCATGTTTCACAGCCGTATAAGGGAACAGGAGCAATGCAGGCATTGTATAGGCGGCATTTAGTTTTCACCGAGTATAAATCCGAGCTCCAGACAGCCTTCATACTGTTAAATGCGGACCTTGCGAGTCCTAATCGCACTCCCAGTTCCTTTTGAAGGCTGCCATTTTCACTGCATAGTGTATCAAATTTGTAACATACCCAAAAGTTAGTGTTAAAACGTTCTTTAAAAATATAAGCAACTATTCTTTGTTGTTACTGATTAGATACATTTATATTTCACGTATATAGTTCATAATTTAGCCAAAAGACGTGCTATGAACGCCAAAATAATAACTTCACTTGTCTCTCGAAGACGAACTGTCAATGCAGTCATGCAGTCATGCAAAAAAAAGTGATGCAGTGAAGGGTTAAAAATTATAATGTGACTTTTTTAATTTACTGTAACTGCAGACAGTTGGTTGAATTCCATATTGAATTGTTGGGTAATATATGCAAAATTAAACAAGGTTTATTGGATTGAGTTCTACATTTATTTATGTAAATGTTAATAAGTGACGCATTTCGTCTTATTAAGACATTATCAAACACTCTTTGATAATCTGTCTTATCTATGTGTTTGATAATGTTTTAAAAAGACGAAACTCGTCACGTATTAACATATACATAAATAAATGTAGAAATCAATCTAATAAACCTTGTTTAATTTTGGATATATTACCCAATGATTTTTTTAAATTCAGTACCTACCTACAATCCTTTATATAGTATTAGAAACCGATTTTTTTTTTCAAATCGATACTTATCGGCAGAACATAACAAATGTTTTTTTATTAAAAGCGGAGCTTCGTTGTGGTATAATCTCTTAAAGTCTCTTTAAGAGCTTAGAATAAGCTCGTGTGTTCATAATTAAAAGTTCAATAAAACTTTGCTAATCCAAACTAATTAATTTAGATGGCTAGAGAATATGTCTGCCTCTGTGGTGTAATGGTAACCATATTTAACTACCATGCTGGAGGTCCCGGGTTTGATTCTCAGGGGGGGAGGGTGAAAATAAATATGAGTGAATTTACAACTCCAACATTTAATATTACCCTGACTTCATGCAAGTAACGATCAAGATAACATAGTGCGTAGAGCACTGCACCGTTGGAAGCAGTGTTATATTGATATTTAAATACATGAAGGAATGATTATCACCCCTGCGCTTCAGGTAGATAAATATTGAGAAACAGTAAATAAATGTTAGAGAAAAATCACTAAAAGTTTCCCCTGGGAATCGAACCCAGGACCTCCAGCACGGAAGCAAAACGCGCTGACCACTTCACCATAGAGGCAAAAAATGGTTGGAGTTCCATATATATTGAAGTTTTCACATAAAAAATGTATTATGCGCTAATGAAAAAGGAAAATTAAAAAAAATATTAAAAATAAATTGTATGCCATTTAAATATCTTTTTTTAAGTTTTTTTCAAAAACACATAATTAATAAAAGTAGACGTTGTATATTTTTCCAACATATAAATAAAAAAATTAAAATAAATACACTTACATCACAAATAATTCCGTTATAATATCCATCTTTAGGAGCAACAATGATACCTTTAGGTAGTTTATTGTCCTTCAAATACTGGGCCCACGAGCCATAGATTCGGGCAATATCATCAATAAAAATGCAACAAGCCTTTTGGTTATCTAAAGTAAAAATAAGTAAAAGAAATATTACAAAAAAAAACATAAAATAAAAAGATTGGATTGGGGAAAAATGTGTGGTAAATATTTTGGAATACGGCAGTTTCTTTTAAACTTTAGTCTGTTGGTAGGCGTCAATACTTACCATACTGAAAAAATGTCTAAGTATGTCACAATTATCCCAAGAGATGTCTCAACACAAATTGACTTTTGCTAGTAATAAGGATAACATTATTACTAAACATAGATTTTTATGGCCAGTTCTGTAAAGATATTGGTTTAAAGTTGGTCTACTAAAAAGGGTACTCGAAAAAATGACAAAAATGTTATATTTAAGACTTTCCGGTATTTTTTTTTACTGATCATCACATCCAGGTCTTTTTTTAAACAAAAAAAGTCCCGGCACTCTCTTCTTATCAAGTTTTTTATTCAAAAAAATATATTCAAATATCATTTAAATATTCATTAAAATACCATATTTTGTCATTTTGACGAATTATATAGTAAGCGCAAAAATTGTTTAGTCAAATTGATTTTGAAAAAAAAAAAATTCTGTGCTAAAAGATGCCGGAAAGCTGTTCCACTGCGTTACATGGAAAAAAAGCCTTGACCAAATCTAAATATTCTAATGTATGTATCGTTTAATCTTCTGCTCAAAAATCATTCTTGCAAAATGCGTGAAATAAGTGCACTAACATTTGGACCCCATGTAAATAATGCAAACAAAAATAAAATTAAATTTGGCATTTGAAGTTTGACAGGGCCAACTGGAATAAAATTAATGTCTAATGAAATTTGACACGGAACCAAAAAGGGGTAACCTTATCAAATCTAGGAGAAGTATGTCAAACTCTGAACTAATATATCTTCAATGATACCATACTGTCAGTTGAGGGAAAAAGATAAAAAATTATTTGGAGGGAAAAAAAAAACTTACCCAATGTATCAACTTTTATACACCTCCTAATTCTGTATACTGGACGTACTTGAATTTGATCAGACTCAATTGTATCGTAATAGTAAATGTCAGAGTTATTATTGTCTTTTGGGACACAACAGACGTAAATTATTGACATATAAATTGATTGATGATCTGACGAATACTTTTCTAAAAATAATAAAAAATGGTGAATATATAAATATTACTGCAACTGTATAAGTTCATCAATTGGCATAGCTCCCAGAAAATTCAAAACAAGAATCGGGCAACATGAAATTATTTTTAAGAAATAATAATTTTTAAGAGTTCCCTAACCATTTAATGTAATAGATAGCAATTACATATATAAAAATAATGTAGAGATCCTAAAAAATATTAATACGAAAAGTCATAAACTGCAACATTTTGAAACAATAAAAGTTTATAAAAATATAAATAATAATTAACAAAATGACAATGACTAAAGCCCCCCCCATATTGTCCATGTTCCCACAGAAAAAAATTAAAAATAGTCTAAAATAAATCTAATAAAAATAAGTTACAGCTCCAACCCCCTCTCCATCCTTCAACGTATCAAGGACACGACATTGAAATCCCGATTTAGCTTCACATGCGGTGTTTGAAAATGGTGCGGAATACATTGAAACACTATAACATATAACATATATAGATTTCAAAGAAATAGTGGTTTTCACCAAGTGAACTTTGAATTAAAAAATGGATAATATTGTTATATTGTATTCACTCACTGAATTCACACATTTTTTCGTATATAGGTGTTACTCTCTTCAATTGCACAGGTGTGTACCCAAATGTAGATTTATCATTTGAATCAACGAAATCTGCAGCCTCAGAGGGTTCCCCAAATAAAGAGAATGCAATTTTCTGCTTGATCATAAAAAAATTGGCAGAATCAAACCTAAAAAAAATATTACATTAATACTTGCATTTCCTTAGGATTGAATATAAATCTGTTATCTTTCTCTTAAATAAATAGTAAAAATAAAATTAAAAATAAGGAAATAAAAATGAGAAACAGCTCCTACCCCATTTTCATCCCTCAACGTCCCCAGGGCACAAGTCTAAAATTTAGACTAAGCTTAGAGCATTTGGTGTTTGAAAGCGATTCATTTTTAAGAAATAGTGGTATTTACCAGCAAAAACTTAAATAATAAAAACATTATAGATATCACCACAAAATGACTCCCGAATCAATTAATAAATTTTTTACTAACTTTTCCCAGTCCGCATATCCAAAGATTTCAAAAAACTTTTGTTGAATCTTTCGAGCCGTTGTTGGTTCAGGAGGGACCTCAGAGTTTGCCCTGTTGAAAAAATCCATATTTTTTTATTTCGCATAATAAACCTATATATTCTATCGCGAGCTTCCTAAACTAACTGGCCATGTCGCTCACTCCTTTCAAGAACGTCATAAATCAAAAAACTTGATTTTTCAGGAGATTTTTTGTTTTTAATGTTTAAAAATATCATATAATGTATTAAAAATAAATATCAAGCCACTTATTGAACTTTTTACTGTACAACTGATCTTTTTGGGTAAAACCTGAAGGTTTTTTCTGCATTTGAAAAATATTTAGTATATTTAAAAAAATAATTAAACAATAACTTTTCTTCAAAATGCAAAAAGAACACTTTCTGCCCTGTAGCGGGTAAATATTGAGTTAAAAATATGCCGTTTTTGCTGGGATATAGTACATTTTCTGGGCATTCCGAAAACGTGCACAACTGAAAATTGACGATTTTTGATTTATGACGTTCTTGAAAGGAGTGAGCGATATGGGTAAACGAAGGTTGATAGATAAAACTATTCATATGCAGCATTCATATTTACAATAATATGAGGTTATTTACATAAAAGGGGAATTCTTCAAAAAATACTTCATTCCAAAGGTATCGTAAGATAGCAATGGTTGATAAGATAAACTCATATCAAAGCATTGGAACTTCTAGGTATCTGTTAATTTTAAGACCAAGATTAATAAAATTATAATGACCAAGACTAGATGGAATTTTGCTAATCAGTATTCAGTTCAGAAAAAACTTACATCTTGATGTTTTCTCTACGGGATATATGAAAACCTCTTTTAATGCTTCAGCACCAATAATCCAACCTGTATTATAAAAAAAAAACATTTATTCAAATATAAAATATTAGCATTATTATTAAAATATATTATTATATTAAAATATAAAATATTATTATTAAAATATTATAAGAGGCATATTCTTATGAGGTCCCGGCATGATCATTTTAATGTCTAATGGACCGATTTAAATAACGCAATCTAAATGAATGTCAATTCAAAGAGTCAATAATGGATAAGTGAAGTCCCACAAATCATTAGAATTACACAAACTAGAGATGTTTAGCAACGGTGAGCGATCAATGATCTTATTTACAAATGAATTGTGATATTCGTTCAATGAATTAGCAGAATTGATAGTTGAACTTATTAATTTTTCCTCCGTACAGGCTAGAGAGTCAAATATCTAATACTATTGCACATGACTTTGACTGTTTGCATAAAAAAATACAACAAAAATGTAATCGTGAGACAATAGAACTTGTCCACGATTATGGATAATTAGAAATATGTATGCGCTAAGAGTGTCATAAATAAAATGAAGATTCTAAGAAGCATATCTGGCAAGAGTCTACGAGTCAAAATAAGTAACACCAGGATAAGGGAAATATGCGAGATCGAAGATGTCGTTAGGTGGGGAAGGCAACGGAGACAATGGTATGCGCAGAATAGAACCATCCACACTCCCTTACATCGCACTCCACGGCCAACCCCATGGTAGTCGACTCCCGGGTAGACCACTAAAAGAGATGGATTGACAGCTGGGAATCGACATAACTGGAGGTTAATTCCTCTTAAAAACAGGCCTAAAAGCCTACACCAAGCAGAAGAAGAAGGAATACTTATGTATAGATAGTTATTTCAAATGGGATTCTCATATTGTAAAACTTTGTGATCGTCTGCGGGCTCTAGTGAGTACTTTACCTCGCCTAAAGATTATCTACTTTTCGTTGGTAGAATCCGTTATAAGATATGGATTAAAATCATGGCGTCATATGAAAAGCTGTACAGATAAACTGCTTCAGGAGAAGTATAGTAGCAGCAGTCAATTAGTGTTAATATCGGCGTATATCATCGGCTATTTTTATATCGGGACTTTGCCTATATCAAAGAAAGTGCCTGTATCAAACAAATTGGACGTATGTAATTGATTGATAAATGGGAGAATCAGCAGTTCATTGATACTAATAGGAAGGTAAACTATAAAACTGCAAGAACATTTAAAAAAAAAAAAAAATGTCCCTTCAAGCCTTTTCGTTTTCCAATGCTGTGTGCTTCCATAATGTATTATTCATAGAAATTCAAAATATTTATCACAAACATAAATAAGATAAATGTTTAAATTATTATTTTAATCTGATAAGATTACATTGTATTGTAATTACCCTACTTTTCATAAAAATAAAAATTAAAACTTTTTTTATCTCCGGAAAGTAGGGGAATTACAATAAAATTAAAACTCAAACACAAACTAACCATCATGCCACTTCTCCGCAGGAGTAACTAGATAGAATGGAACGCAGCACAAATCTGTCTTTTTTGCACACAATCTTCGCTTCTAGATTCATACATCTTCTCATACATACACGCCAATTATTACGACTCCTGACCTGACCACTTTCAAGTATTTGAAATACTTGATCATGCTTAGTTTTCCTCTGTCTTCCTATGCTTCAATTACCAACCAAATTTGGCTGGTATATTTGTTTTACTATCCTTTCTTCACTAATTCGATTCACATGCCCAAACCATCTCGATACATCTTTCTTAATTTTATCGATAATGATTATCTGAGCCTTGCATTGTTTCTTTATATCATCATTTGAATATCTATCATACAAGGTTTTGCCGCACATATATAAAATAAATAGCACAATTCAAAACTTATAAAATCTATAATTATTGATGTTACTGAAGTTCTATAAAAAAAAAAATTGTCATAAATGCTTTCATTGCAAGTAGATTCGCGCACTAATTACCATACAAAGCAGCAATATTAGGGTGAAGCGAGAAAGTTGTGTTTTAAATTTTGAAATTAATGTTTCATTGTGGTACGCATTTACTGGTATCATGATGACATACAATCAGATTGATATTTAAAATTTTAAAACAAATATTATTTTAAAAAATGTAAAATTTTCATAAATTATATTCCCTTAGTTTGATTTGGATTAAAAATAAAATTATCACTTACAGATGCATGTAAATAAATCTAATACAGTTAACCGTCGTTGTGTGCCCGTTTGATTTATGCCGATTCACAAATACGCCGGTTGGTGGCCAATGCGGATTCAAAGATGCAACAACCGAAGATGTGACTGAACTGTTAGATGCGCATGACTAACCACTATAATGTGTAAAGGCAACTACTAGCCGTAACTCAAGTTTCGGCTGTTTGGCGTAACACGGCTCAAAGCATTCTTATAACTAGCCTTTATCATATACAATCACAGTTTTGCTCTATCTCTTTCCTTTACAGAGATATTCATTTTCCAAATAGCCGCAACATTTTATTAATTTGATACATGTGTTGGCGAAAAGCATCATTTTAAGGCGGAGACTGCCCGGAGCATTTCGTCGTAACGTAACAAGTTACGATGCGAACATTCAGGCAGTCAGTACACCGAGCCGAGCTGCTCGCCGCTCGTTCCGAATGCTCCATCCGAAGTCGGATGCAATTTTAGGTTAGTACAGGGTTGCCAATCTGTGGGAAATTCCCCAAACTGCGGGGAATTTGTGGGGATTGGCACTATATTTTTTTTCTTCATTTGGAGTAAGCAGTAATTTATTAAAATCACAGAACCAAGAATCACGTCTTCGTCGTCCGACATTTTAACTACAGTACAAATGCAATGTTGCAAAGATTCATACAGATTTTGGGTTATTGATTTAGATTTTCAGATTTTTTGGTGTGACATATGGCAACACTGAGCACAAGGCCACTAGCGAGCACTGATCACGGTCAGTCAGCAATGCCGTAACATCATAACGTAACATGCTCGCCGCGAGCGATGTTACGATGTTTTGTTTTTTTACGACGAAATGCTACGGTCAGTCTCCGCCTTTAAGTTAACTTTAAACTCGTTTATTGAAAAACTAATGTTTTTAACTTGCGGCTATTTGCCTTCGCACATTAGCACTCTCAAATCAAGAATTAGAACAGTCGATGGAGGAATCAGATCACCTTCAATCAGATAATCCTGAAGAAGAAGGGGATGAGAAAAAAATAACGTGATAACCCCAAAAGAGATGGTCCGACGACATAGCCGCTGTAGGGGGTAGAAACTGCAAACAGCAACCGATAGAATGAAATGGAAGGATACGGAAGAGGCCTATATCCAGCAGTGAAGAACAGAGGGCTTATGAAGAAGAAGAAGAATAATAATAAAGATTTTTGTTTCAGAAATTCAATCAAAAAATGTCATTGTATGTTTTCTTCGACATGTGATAAAAATACGTCACTATAATTGTGCGTAAAAATGCAATTTATAGTTTACGCGGAGTACGAAAAACATAAAACCTTTCCCACTGGTCACCATCAGTCCTGTAAATGGTCACTAGTATTCTTCCTGTAGAAGACGAGATAACTATTATTATGAAAAGACATACCTTAATCATACGCGAAACACTGGTCACTTCTACAAACTCATAAGGCACGTTGTATGTTAGTTTACTTGAAAATTTGTAAACAGAAAACACTTTAAGAAATACATTACGCGGAAATTACATGAGAAAAAATAAAAAAAAGTGAGTATTATAAATAATAAACCAGGTTAAAACAGAAAAGAAAAACCGTCATTGCCCGTCAAGACATTTAGGCCGTTTACTTTGAATGATTTTGACGTCTGATATTTTGACGTTTGGTATTGCGATGCGCATGCGCGTGGAAATTATCGGATCACGGATAAAAATAACAATTCGATGAAAACAATCGAATCATATACCTAACCTAAGTAACCTT
This sequence comes from Brachycentrus maculatus, assembly GCF_059751285.1. Classification (NCBI taxonomy): domain Eukaryota; kingdom Metazoa; phylum Arthropoda; class Insecta; order Trichoptera; family Brachycentridae; genus Brachycentrus; species Brachycentrus maculatus. The sequence continues at coordinate 396,355 of NW_028281102.1, forward strand.
ATTGCTGACTTAAAATCATTGAATTGTTTAAAATAATGCATATAGCGAGATAGCAAGATAGAATTTTCACTCAGGAATTACATGAAATTATAATAACTTTAAATATACAAAAAAATCACTCGCAACTAGGTATAAGAATTAAATTGAATTGAACAGAATGTCAGAATGTGCAACAGATGATATTCAGTTCACAAAACTTGATAAGGCAGATTGATCAGATTTAGTGGTGTCTTATTTAGAAAATATGACAAAACGAATAAGACAAATAAATAAGCTATTTGACAAATCTTGATTGATATAAGATACTCAATCCATTGTGTCTATTGTATTGTTTTAAGAGATCAACCGTATTCATTTATTATTGACTATACACATCCACTATCATTTTTAAGACATATAAACTAAATATGCTATAAATCCTTGTACATAATAGGCAAGGATAATTTATCTAAGGCAACCAATAAATATAAAAAAGTGGGTATAGGCTAAAAAACTTTGAAAAAACCTTTTAAAATCATAAAAGCCTAAGTAGGGCCATGATAAGCGGTGTTGTATAATTCTTAGCCAGATTTTAGTCACTTGGACGTTTGGTAATTAAAAACATAATTTAAAAAAACTACAACCGATATCTGAGCAAAAATAATTAGTATTTACAAGCACAGTTTAAAGTACTACGGTATAAAATTGTGTTTAAAACTAGTGAAGAAAATGAAAAAAAAACAGATAGGTAGTAGAAGCTAGGTAAAAAAAAATATGCGAACGGCATACCCAAAACACAGCCCACCGAAACGGGTAAAAAAGACTACAGCCGCACAACAGTTTCACACACAGACTAACGTTTCACAGCGGCCATTTGCCACTGAGTTAGCAATCCATGATTGGTGCAAATTTAGGTTTACCATAGACAAACTCATTTTCATTTACCGGGGAGGTCCGGTAGGTGAGATCTAAAGTACTTGACAGAGTACCTACCTGTTTTTGTTCTTCGTTCTTACAACTTCGTCCTCACAACTTTTTTTGGCTCGCGTAGCACTTGGTTGTACATTACGCTTTATTGTACCACTTCGTGAAAAATTGTGATTCTATTTGCGTTAAAAAAATTACAGTAACTATTTCTCAAAACACAATTTATTAAGTTTTGAATATTGAAAGCATTTACTTTGTGGATCATATTGATATATTATTTTGAGAAATAAAAAGACTTTGTTTTTATTTCTCAAAATAACATAAGAATTTATTAAAGTTTTAAAAAAATTCCAAAGGTTTTATTATTATAAAAATGAGACCTTTGAACTTTATAACAATGTTTATTTTTTTAATTATTTTTTCAAAAAGGTGCCGAAGATCATTTTTTGTCTTTATTCAAAACCAGGACATTTAAAGATTTTTTTCAACTGTTATAATAACATATAACGAATTTAAAAAAATGTTTTAAGTATTAATATAAATTTTATTAGTGAATGGAGTACAGCGCTATCATAACTGTGATAGCGATATCCCAAGTTATTGATAGCTACCGCGCTAAATTTAAAAGTGGACTCCAAAAATTCGATATCGATCGTTGGATTTTCGATCACAGACTGAACATATTAACAACTATACTATATATTATTAATTAAAATAATTATAATTATTACAAACAACATATTTTCTTGAATATTTTTTTATCTACACCAGTAAACACGATTTATCGAAACATCGATAATTTTTCAGATAAATCATATTTCAAACATGTTTTGCTATAAAACCGACTTATATGGACCTGGTGGATTTTGAAAATAGGCGACACAAGTATAGGTGTGCTGAAGGTATATTAATTATATTTCCACTCCAGGGATTTCCTTACATCGTTAATAGTTTAGTTTGTAACGTGGTTTTCATATATTTTGCTACGAGTAGATATTTCAGGTACCCACTAATGAGTTTTCCTTTGTGTCGGGAATGTTGAGAAAATTATGCAATTATTTTTGTAACATTATTACATAAATTTCCGCTTATTTCCAGGAACAGAGAAAAAAGTACAGAAAACCCCCATATAACGTTGAGATAGGTACCGCGTTATCGCAGGGAACTTTATATGGGGTTATGTTTTTAATCGAATTTTTACATTTTAACCAGCGGAATGGACTAAAATGTGTCATTTAAAATAAAAAAATACAATTTTAAAACATTAACCCTATAAAAATTTCCCTCCGAAAACGCAGCACCTATCTCAACGTTGTAGGGGGGTTTGCTGTATTAATCTGAAGTCTAAATAAATAAATGTTTGATATAGTCACTCTCTGTAAATGTAATATGTATCTATCTTTTCATCTTTGTACCCAATGGTGCATCGAGAAACTTGATTGTCAATTGTTTGTACGAAGGCAAGGTGATGAACCATATCGCAACTGAATATTGAATCAGGGGTGAAATAGATTTATTGGAAACAGATGATGTAAGTGAAGGGGAAAGGAAATGGAGAGAAACAAATGGAATTGGTACAAGTACTTAAATTACCAGAGGCAAAGTGATGGAACTAGATAGGTATGCCTAGACGAGTATGTAATAAAATAACCATTACATCGTTATTTTTACTTTTATTTTATTTCACCAGTTACCAGATTTCGTCAATGTATGTTATTTATAAAGGCTGAAAACTATGATTTTTTTAGAAAAATATTCCCACGAAATATATTTCAGTAGTGTATTATAATAATAATTGAATATAAAATAGGGTAAGGGTTTAAAGCAAGATTTCACATAAATTTTACTATAGAAACTGATTTTTGCAACTACTTTTAATTAATGTACAAATATATCTTAAAACATATAAAAATTTGGTAAGAGAGGAGGTTTTTAAAAACAATATATTATACAATGGAGTTTTTTAAACATTTTAATATTTATATTATTATATAAAATACTAGCCCTCCCTTCCCTATTATCAGTTTTTAGTCTTTCTATAAAGCTTTATGTAGGAAAGTAGAATCTCTCGGTTACTTCTTCTGATAGTTCCTGGAGGATGAAGAGGTTTGGGAATCTTCCAGTTCAAGGAATGCGTAACATGTCTCCAGCGCCACATTTCAAACACATTTAGAATATTTTTTCCCTACAGTGTCCATGATTTCACTAATTTACACCATTCAAAATAAAGTAGAGTATTTAATATGACTAATTCAGAACAATACAGGGTGATTATCCATTTTTTTCGAATTGATGGTCAATTATTTTTTTGTTGATTTCCAGGAAGAACATATTTGAGGTTATATTTTGATTTTCAAATGAGAATTCAGACACAGATTTCATCGAAATTTCTTCTTTTCTTCTTTATCCATGTTCGCTTCCTAGGTGGAGCATTTGGCCAACACTAGATGTCTCTAAGTCACTTTATCACGCGCCATCTCCTTGTCTTCCTCCCAGGTCAGTCCGGCATCTCGAAGTTCCGCTGAGTATAGTCGGTGAATGGTCGTCAGCGGCCTTCCGGGGCGCCGGAATCCTCATGGTTGGAAAAAGAGACATGAGAGGTTAATGCTCTCAAGTGGCATTATAAGGACATGTCTCAACCATGTCCACCTTCTCCTCTTCAAGACTTCTGGACTTCCATCAACATTTATCATCATATTCATATTCATCAAAATTTACTTGCTAATATCCTTCATCCACAAACTTCAGATAAACATTAGGTACCTGCTGAAATCGAAGAAACAAAAGTAAGTTGTCAACATTTTCAAAATGTATTTAGGTTAACGACAAGTGAATGCAGAGAGTTATCCAAAAAGAGTTTAGCATTACTGTGACCCCCAAAACCGTTTTCCAAAGTCACGCACTGTTGCGTGCTAATCTGTACCAATCTCATACATCAAACAATACCTATAGGAAAATACATACATCAAACAATACCTATAGGATCAGCTAATGGTAAACATACATTTAGAAATGGTCGTATCGTTAACAAAACCTTAAATACGTATGAATTTGTAAGTCCATAGAAATATACACATATCCCAAAGCAAGAACGAGTCTTGAAAAATGCTCTTAATCAGTGATTCTCTAAGTGTGAGCCGCGGTGTCGTCATAAGGGCGCCGCGAAATATTAAATTAAACAATTCGAACTCTCGAAATTTTTGCGCTAACAATCGTATTTGCAGACAAATTCAGAGAATTCCTTATTATTAAAGTTTTCCTGGCGTATTAAGGAAGCTTTAAGGAGAATTAAGAATCTGATATATTTAGGGAGCCGCAAATCGAAATAGCTTTAATTTATGAGAGACCCTTTTATTTGTATACAAGATCTGAACCACGGATTATTTTAACATTCTAGGAAATGCCTGAAAACATGATTTTAAACTTTTTATGTAGCTTATAATTAGACCAGTTATTTTTATTCACAGCATTTTCAAAGAAGAAAAATATGGAAGTTTGGATATTTACAGGGCTTATAACCTGACATAGGCTGGTTACGTGATCACTTTACACACTTGCAACATTCACCATTCTAGGTGAAAATTCTCCATCTTTCTCCATGTTCGCTCCTTAGGTGGAGCATATGGCCAACACAAGATATCTCCTTGGTTTCCTCCCAGTTCAGTTCAGTATCTCGAAGTTTCGCTGAGTATAGTCAGTGAATGGTCGTCAGCGGCCTTCCGGGGCGCCGGGATCCTCGGGGTTGGAAGAAAAGACATGAGGGGTTAATGCTCTCGGATGGGATTTTAAGGACATGTCCCAACCATGTCCACCTTCTCCTCTTCAGGGCTTCCAGCATGAGGGGCTGTTGGGTTCTTCTCCTCACATTCTCATTCCTGACAATGTCAAACCATATGCGAAAAATCACCGACATTAATCCTACACATTTGTCTACATAAAAATTATGTCACTAATTCAATCCCAAAATATTAATACTAAAGAGAGATTGCCAGTTTTAGGGCGGGCTAATTTTTATATCACATCCCCAATAATGCAATTTGATCGAAATAAACGCAATAACTCGATCCAATTTACATATGAAATGTTGTCAGTGGCGGCTTTTGCATTTCCACATTGTTCAAAAGCGTTTCGTCCGCCAAAAATATCCTGCAATCAAATAAAACCCATTTGAAATAATTGTACTGTGAAACAATTGAGCGTGCGATGCATTTTGGATGAGAAATATTATTTATTGCTTTCATTTAAAAATCGCCGAGACAACAACTGTGCACTCGAATGATTTTTCGTATCATTTTAGATTTTTATTGTTCAAAACATAAAATATTTAGGTTTACAAATAATCAAGAATATTAAATGGGATTTGCAAGCTGAAATTACTATAATAATAACTGAAAAAAAAAATGCTTACATGTTTAAAACCATACGTATAATCCTAAATGCAAAAGAATTAGTAAAAAAAAACTACCCCTTATGTCAGTCTATTCTACAGTATGGGATTATTGGTTGGGGTGGTACGAAAAATGAATAATGAAAATGATTCTTTAAGTTCCGAGACAGACTCCTACAGGGGCAATATTCAACAAATTACAACGTATGACAGTCAGACAACTATATACTAAAACAACCCTTACGTATTCATTTAAGAATTACTCTCATATAACATAAGGAAGTACCTATCAGCAAAGTCCACAAATCATAATTAACACACTTTATAGAAAAAAAAAAACAATAACACATAGAACAAATATAAATGATTATTATGCAATAAAGTTGAACAACCTGCTTTCATTATCCACAAAGTCATTAAAAATAGAAACTATTTTAATTTTTTTATTCAAAAATGACTCTTTTCAACCATTTCCGCTTGTTAAAATGTAAAAATTCACAAAATTTTGAGTGTGTCCAAATACTTGTTCACAAATCTGGATTATCTCCAACTATAGGAGTTACATCGTATTATTTTTTGACATCTCAACATAGATGAAGAAGAATATGGAGTTCTTTGCATTTACGGGGCTTACTACCATCATAGGCTGGTTAAAGTAATCACTTTACATACGTATAGCATTCATTAAAATAATATGTAAAAATTCAATTTAAAACATTAACCCCTTATGACGTTCCCTCCGATAACGCGGTACCTATCTCAACGTTATAGAGAGGACTACTGTATTGCATTCTCAAAGGTATGTATTTTTTTTTATCTAAATTGAAACATCTACTATCTGTTTACAAGTCCGAAGCGCTCCTCTTTAGCGAGACCCGAGGGCGTCTTTGTCACCATGTTTAAATATTTATTGGACCGATATGGATTCGTGCCATTTGTCTCTGTTCAACAATGTCCAATAGCCGGCGCTTCTAGAGTCCAGTCACGTGTTGCTATCTAATGCAGCGTCGCACGGTAAGGAGATACGGAGGAAATATGTGGGGGAAACAAGGAATAGGGGAATGTGGAGCGCTATTGGAATCCGAGCTATCAGTCACTTGTACTCGTACACGTCTAACCGTTTTCTCAGCTTTATACTAAAGCAGGCCTGGCCAACGAAATTGCACCCGGGCCACATCGATGACCTAAAATTTTCCTAAGGGCCGCATACAGAAAGTAATATTTTTTTAAAAGTACAATGAATTTCATACTTATTAATATTATTTTTGTCATCTCATCAAAGATGAAGATAAATATGGAAGTCTGTGCATTTACTCCGAGGCTGACGACCGTCATATGCTGGTTTATGCAAACACTTTATACGCTGAAGATATGCAAAACATGTGTTCGATACAATAGCCACTTATGGAATATAGTTAAGAGCAGAGACTTTTAAAACAAAATCTCGATTTTGAATCTCTGAGATGAAAACTCTCCGATCTATAACTGGAAACACGATACGAGACGTAAGATGATGTGTAAGACGGAAGATATCGTGAGGTGGGGATGACAACTAAGGTGATACTGGAATGAGCATGTAAACAGAATGTCAGAAGACAGACTTCCACCGTCAAGGAAAAGGAATTTTTCAAGGAAACCTTGAAGGACGTAGACCCCCAGGCAGACCTCAAAAAAGGTGGAGAGATAGCTGTCAGTCAACATCCCAAGAGCGACCAGATACCGAGGATCTATAAAAAGAGGAAAAAGAAGACTTTAAACGCGTGTGACATGAATTATTTTACACATGATTGACAACCACACTTCTCGAATTTCGACGATACATTTATGCTTAGTTGAAAGCATTTTGTATCGTCGCCTTATTCTTCTTCTTCTTCTTCTCTAGCCTTCTGTTCTCCACTGCTGGATATAAGCCTTTTCCATATCCTTCCATTTCCTTCGGTTGGTTTCCGTTTGTAGGTTTCTGTTTGTTTCTACCCCTCCCCCCAGCTAACGAGGAATACATCCATGAAAAATTCTATTTTATCAATATCTACTTAATTCCACATTTTTTTGAACGTCCAAGTTACTCTTATGCAACACAGCTTGTCAAATTTTGACTTTTGATCCAACTTTTAAGTTTAAATGCCTATTCCTAATTGTGAGAATTTACGCTTTATGATTAAAGCTACAGTATTAAACTATACTAATTTTATGTAATTTTTGACTGAAAAATTCTAGGCGAAAACACTCGTTCCACTTTTCATGTCTCATCCCGAGATGATTATATTACTTTATCAGCGAGGCTTTGAGAATATACTTTGTAGAATTTTCGCACTGACTTAACAGCGAACATTCCGCTTTTAAATCGAACCCTCCCTTCAACTTTCCATACGAGTTTTATTATTGCATGTGCCATAAATTACTTCGAGCCGGGATATAAAATTTTTAAGACCGAGGCATATCAAAAAGCACTCCGAAATTGGCTTACAACAAAGGTTAAGGAGACGACTCAACTGTTCTCCGAGGAGTTTCGTAATTTTAATAACTTAATTTTATGACCATTATTCCATACCTGCGAAAGCATAATCTGCGATGATGGAAGTATACGCTTACGTCAACGCTTCGCCTGAAAACGTTTTTCAGGAAATTTACTGCTGTGAAGTTACTGATTCCGGCTGAAAACTTTACCCGATGATTGCCTTTTTAGCGTAATTTCATAACATAAATGCTTTTAAATTCGTTTCAAAGTATATTTGGACAGCTTAACAGGTTTCAAAATTAATAGGAACATATCATTCGTTGAAATTTTTACTTAAAATAAGAGATTTGAAAATACCGTTTTATTTACAAAATTCACTATTTTTAATTAAACTGCATTAAAAACTATTTAATCTAATAATTAAACCACAGATAAATAGCTTTTTTCACACTCACATTTTTTTACGAATTACACTGATGATATCGATAACGATGAAACCCGGTCGTTGGTCGAATAAAATAATGCTGGAAAAATCTATTTTATTCTTAGATAAAATGCATATACACTAAGAGAAGTCCTAATATTTAACTGCCCTGGACATAAAATTTTCAATGTTACTTCTTCGTTATCTTCTAATCCTTATCCTCATCCAATGGTGCAAGGGACAATACATCGTAAAGAAGCACTGTTATCTTAATAATTAAATGAAAGGAAGGTAATCAGCCCTGCGCTATAAATATCAGTCAAGGCAGTAATTTAACGAATATCAAAGTAGTAAATCATTTATGATCAATCCTTTCTAGGATTCAAACTGGACCAGTGCAATAGCCCAACATGTCATCATAGTGTAGTGGTTAAAAATTGCATCACTCAAAACTCTTATGGTCAATGATTAGTCGAAAATGATTATCTCTTGAATTGTTTTTACAAATTTGAATTGGTACGCTAACGCAAATAATAAAAATTAAACTCTCTGGGATAACATGATTAAAAATAAAACAGAAAATATTTTGAAGTCGTATTTTTTGAGATAGTTTGTTTAGACTTCTTGTGCAGAATATATGAGCATTGGTAGGCAAATAGCTAAGAATCAATATCTTGTATTCTACTATAAAATAATGATACTGATACTAAAAAGTTTGAGACATAAAAAGCTGTTTATTGTTAAAGGGCTCTTTATTGTTAAGTGGTTGAACATGAGTATGAATATTTTTTTTTACAATTAATTCCAATAAGAATAAACAAATAATTACAACACTCAATATTGAATGAACTGTGAATTGATAAAAGCAAGGAAAGCAAACAAAGATAGATTTTTTTACTAAATAACCATGACAGGGAATAGAAAGTGTTCTCTCCTGAGAAGAGCAAGGTGAATGAATGTAGTGATATGACCATGATCTGAAAGGTACATATAGTTTTCAATAAGTTATTTCTTAAAGATATAAAAATACATTTTTTTAAAAATATTTTATACATCTCATGAAAGATGAAGAAGAAAATGGAAGTCTTGACATTTACAATAGATAATAGAGAAAAGATGTCTATAGTGAAGTTCTAGTGATTCAAGAACAATGTTTCAAAATTTGTTCATATAAAAAGAACTTCCAGAATTTGAGTAGTGTGGTTGTCAATAATGGGTAGAATTGGTAAATGTTATACGTGTATAAAGTGATCACGTAAACCAGCCTGTGACGGTTGTCAGCCCCGTAAATACCCAGACTTCCATATTCTTCTTCATCTTTGATGAGATGTCAAAAAATAATTTGAAAATAACTCCTGTAATTGTAGATAATCCAAATTTTGTGAACAAGTATTTGTACACACTCAAAATGTTGTTCAAAAAATAAACTGAAAAAACGATTTCACCAAAATAAAATTATATGCCAGATTTGTTTTGATTTATGTGTTTATTCCGTATCAGTTTTCGCTTAGCGATTTTTGTAGGAGCAGAAACGAGAGTAAGTCACCGTGTGATAACATCGCCCGAAATATCACATTCTACCAAAAATGTCTCAGGTGAAGTGTAAAAAATCGGTGTATCCACAGCAGTAGTATTTATTGTTGATGCTGTACATCCATCAAGTGAAAACCGCCATTTTCCGCACCTTGTGTATTCCGCTGACGCGCGTAAAAAGTCTTGGCTATTTTGAAAAGAATGATATATCATTCTGGAGGCTGGCTCCTGACTGGACCGCTAATGGTAGCGCCAGAGTGGCATTGGTCTTTCAGCTTTTTTGCTATTTGCTTTTATGCATTTCTGAAATATTAGTTGCGTGTACAATTTTTTTATCCGCCTTTGTAGTGTAATGATCAGCACGCTCGACTATCATTCTGGAGGTCCCGGGTTCGATTCCCAGGGGGATGTCAAATAAATAAAAGTGATTTTGTCACTCTAATATTTATTCAACATTACCCTGGACTGGTACCTGAAGCGGAGGGCTTCGCCTTTCACGCCGTTAACGATCAAGATACCATTGCGTTTATATGATGCGGATAAGGGTTTGATTTTTTTTAATTTAACAGTTTTTGTAATTTAGCAGTTAGCATACTTGGCTACCATGCTGGAGGTCCTGGATTCAATTTTAGCTTAGTGATTCTCAAGGTGTGTGTGTGGTAATAAGTGCGCAGCTTAATAATTAATTAAACAATTCGTCAAATTTCTTGGAATTTCCAATTTATATATTTTGTCTAACTGATATAAATAGGTAATAACAACTTTTTGATAAACGATTGAAACAAAGATACAATTTTTATATGTTATTGATCATGTGTATTGAGCCTCTTATGAAGAAAAAAATAACGTGTAGAAAGAGAACCTCCATTTTTTCAATAGTTATGATAAAATAAATATAAACATGTTTCAAACTTAATTTAAAAAAAAAACAAGATCAACAAATATTTTGGATGCGGTTCTGTAGACTGTCCTCTTTTTCGCCGTAAACATCAATCACCAAAATTGTCACCCCAAACACTCGCCTCATTCAAAACACCTTCTCTACCCTTGCAATACGTAGCGGAGGGAATGTACCTAAGCCACCCGTACTTGTATTGAAAAAGTCAACATTCTGTTTACCTTATTCATCAATTTGATGCACCTGTATAAAAAAAAAACTAAAGACTGTCCTTATAATTACTAAGACGGATTGCAAGTTGTATTGTACCATAAATTATTTAAAAATCTTCAGCTTTATTTGTTGAGCATCTAACTTCATCGTGTCTTACATAACAGTATTCCTACACACATACACACACAAACATGTTTATATATATATATATATATATATATATATATATATATATATATATATATATATATATATATATATATATATATATATATATATATATATATATATATATATATATATATATATATATATATATATATATATATATATATATATAAATATATATTAAAGTATATATGGTTAAATATGTTTTATTTCATGATGCTTGTAAAGCAATCAAAATACAAAATTAAAAACCTATAAAACAACAAAGGATTCGAAAACATTAAAAATGTGACAGCATTGTCTTGAAAAATATTAAATATTGAGTGTGTCGTTATCACGTTCAACACAGACTTTTTTTCCAAAAAGCACGTTTTCTACGTGTTTTACTGCAAAAAACACACATCACACGTGAAAACACTCTTTTTGTATTTTTATTAAAACACTCAGTAAATAATTCAAAGAGATTTAGTTTTTTTAACAAATGAACATTAAAATTTTTATTAATGTAGATATAAACATTTTTATGGAAACAGATATGAAGGGAAAGAAATCATCTGAACCAGCGTATCAGTTCATATTTAATGTTCTCCTATATACGTTTGTAATAGGATATAATAAATGCCCTTAAATCATAGCAAATGTTCCGGTGCCTATCCGTAAACATATGAGCACAATAAAAGATTCCTTTCCATCATCTAGCATCTCTAGAATGGACCAACTTTATTACTAGATCATGAAAATAGTGATTGAAGCTGTGATGAGAAGAGTAAAACTGGTTTCATTACATCAAAATAAAAGGGGAAAATAATTCAGACATTTATTTGGTTGATGACGAAGACCCAAATTAAAGTTATACTATAAACCCAAAACAATGCCTTTTTTACACTGTTTTGTTTATATATAAAAACTTATTGTATGTATGTACATATTTATTTATTTAATATTTTTATGAGTAATATTTCAATAGTCTAAATTTTTGTTCACAAATGGTAAATTTTACCCCCGCAACACATTATTTAATAAGTTTGTAGGATGAAAAAAGTCCGCGAATAAGTTTTGGCCTATGATAACGGGGTCAATAGCGAGTTAAAAGTTGACTAATGTTATTGGGTCGATTGAAGGAAAATTTAGGCGAAAAAATGAACCCAAATGAAGAAGTTTGATCAGTCATCCTACGAATTTATTAAGTGATATATTATGTATTGTTTTCGAGATTTTTATGAAAACCTTTCCTGTGAATACACTCGTATATAATATATCCAAAAACATTTTTTTTTGCTATGATCGCTCCCTGTGTGGAGCATATGACCATATGAAGTCACGCTATTACGCGTCATTTCCTTGGCTTCGTCCCAGGTTAGGCATCCCGAATATAGTTAGTCGATGAATGGTCGTCAGTGGTTTTCCGGATTCCTCAGGGTTTGATTGAAGAGATACGAGGGGTAATGTTTTCAGGTGGCATTCTAAACACATGTCCCAACCATGTCCCAACCATGTCTTCTCCTCATGTATATATATATATATATATATATATATATATATATATATATATATATATATATATATATATATATATATATATATATTTATATATATATATATATATATATATATATAAATATATATATATATATATATATATATATATATATATATATATATATATATATATATATATATATATAAATATATATATATATATATATATATATATATATATATATATATATATATATATATATATATATATATATATATTACATAATTTGACCGTCAATATCAAGTGGCATGTTTATTCATTATTTCCTAGATAAGAATGTTGGAAGTTGGGTAGACGTGGCAAAAAGTTGTATGCGCAAGAAACACCTGCCACATTTCATGGTGAAAATATATTGTACCATAAGGATAATGATGACATTACCTCGAGTAATGCTTCCACTTCCCAGAAGGTTAATATTTAGAGATTCTCGTGATCGCATATGTGCGAAATTATACAATTTTTTCAACTTACCAAGTAATAATAAAAGGTTCTCATAATTAATACATTACGAAATTTAATATTTTGTTTTACAAATTTTTAATCAGAATTGTCTTAAATTGAATTATGTATTGATCAAAATTTCGAGATTTTTAAGATTGGTCATAATTCTATTTGTGAGTGTGATTAGACGTCATCACAAGATGTTTCTTATTAAGTGTGGATATGTCCAATTTTTTAAATGTGTTAAATTGGGAACAGAATAAATGAAAGATATGGCGCTGAGAAAAAATTATGAGGTTATAGGGCATAAAGATCTATCAGGTTTAGTGGATTCTTATTAAGAAAAAAATACAAAAAGAAAAAGACAAATAAATTAACAATGTGACAAATCTTTATTGATATAAAATACTGAATCCATTGTATCTACAATATTATATAGTTTCTAGGGATCAGCTTCATTAATTTATTATTTTTCATACACATTCACTATTGTTTTTGAGATACCTATATAAATATAAAATGCTTTAAATCCTTGTTCATAAAAGGCAGGGATATTTTTTGGCAAATAATAAATATTAAAAAATAATAATAATAAAGTTATGCAAACCTGTTGGCAATTGTAAGCGTGATGCGAAGAAGGCACGTATAACTAGGCCATACCAATCGTAAATCTAATCACTTCAGACAATTCCTACCTCCGAAATTAGGGAAATGTTAGGTGAAAATTTGGGTAATTTGAGAATGAGTTGTGATTAATCTCACATATCGGGTTGAAATTTAATTTGAGAGATGAAATTATGGAGCTAGCGATGATTTAATAGTGTCAGTTAGGTGAGAATGGGTATGTGCTTATTATTAAGACATCACCTTTCTATATAATTTAATTATTTCATATTCCGTCTGAAACTTACAAATTATTTCATTCGCCAGAATCAAATTAACATATTATCAAGAATTATTATCAGGGCGCCAACAGCAGCAAAGAGATGTGACCTGATTAAATTTTAAGCACGACAGAAAATGGAGCAGAATGTAAATAGGTTGAGATAAAACCAAAATAATGTTATTTAATAATCATTCATTCGAACCCTTTTCCGCACCCCAATGGTGCATAGGGCACTGCATAATATTTAAAAATCAAGAGTTATAAATACTAGCAGTGTACAAACGAGTCCTCATTCCAACCCTTAAGTATGAAAATGAAGCATGAAATTGGAAAAAGAAGGATGAAAGTACATTGACTAAATGCAGACGAAATGCAATATCTCTGAATGTGCGCAAAACGATGTATGATAGAGGTTCAAATGGTGATTTTAGGAAAGAATATAAGGCTGAGATAAGCATTACCGATAAAATTTTGAAAGATATTGAAATATGGTAATTTCCAAATAGTTCCTAGAAGTCTTAGATGGAAAACATATTATCACAGTTCAAAAAATGGAGAGACCAAGTTACAGACGTGGTTGTTACTCACTACACGATTGTGAGGATAAAGGATGAATGGTTTACGTTGCAAAAGCAGATCAAGGGATTACGAAATGTGATGCTCAAAGGTGAAATGACCACGAATAGTCGAAAAAAGAGAGAATTCAAATTTCAACACAAAACCAGCCCCAATAATCGACGGCGGGTGCAAATAAGTTTTATTTTCTGATTTTATCTAGATGAAGTTGTAATCGCCGTTTTTTCTTGTATCTTTTTTTTAGATAGGGGTTGCATTTATTATTTAACTAACTTTTTATTTACAAGGTTTATAGATCGTTAAGTAGATTTTTTTCTTCAAGCTAAAAACAATGTTATTTGAATATGTGTTGGGATAATCTAGTGTGGGGCAATCGGGAACTTCTTAGCATTTGATCATTGCTGGGAGGAACCTATGTAAAACTCCCAGGAAGAACCCGGACTCTTGACTGTCGTCAACAAACCTTCCGTTCCAGTAGAAGAGGGTTCGGCATTTTGTGTCCTAGCTTGGGTTATGGTACCAATGTCCTTCACTATTTTTATCATATATGATACCACTTTCTCGTGAGAGTTACTTATGAATTAACACGGATACGATGTTGGATAGGTCCTCACCCAGGCTCCTGCAACATGCAATAAACGATAGATGTTTTATCTGAAGTTGTGACACCTATAGGTGTAATAATAATAAGAATATAGAATTATTATTAATACATTAAAAATTAAAGTACAAATGAAAGTTCACCGTCATCATCACTAAAAAATGAATAGATTTTGAATCATGTTTATATAAAATAAAAAAAATAATAAAAAAAAACAAACAAAAAAAAACACTTCGAATGGCGAGTTAAGGCATAAACGAGTATGTATGTCACACACGACAACATTATCAACTAACACGATTCCGATGTCGGATAGGTCCTCACCCAGGCTTTCTGAATCTATCTTTACCTCATTTGTGGGGTAAATTCACAGGCATATTTAATATTGAGAGAATGAAATAATGAAGGCAGGTAGATACATTAAAAAATATACATATGAAAAAATATTTTTTAAACATCGCGAATTAAACCCACACACAGCTCTATTTAATCGAAATACATGGAACACTTAACATTAACAGCGAACCGCTTTTACGATTTTATTAACGTGTAAATAGGTAATTATACTTACCTCGGATAGGCACTTTTTTAAAGAATATTTTACTGAAATATAGACAGAATTCATATTTATGGCGAAAATTTTCCAATTTCAATGCAATCTCTTCACCAAATCGTTACATTTCCATTAAAAATAATTTTAAGTAATCAGGAATTCTAGCTTGTATAATTGTTACGTTTTGGTGCGATTTAATGATTTAATGTTGGTTCAACACAGGATTTGTCACGTTTTGTCACTTTAATTACGACTTCGATAGAACACAGTAAACAGAACAGATTTGCATTTAAAGGATTTTTTTGTGCAATATTGGAAATGTAACTTTTTGGTGAGGAACTCCACAATGTGCTATATATGTTTTAGTGTGTCTGTGGGTGCGTGTATGTGTAAGTGAACGTGTATGTTTGCGAATGAATGTTTTTATATGTCATGTATCTATTTGTGGAGACCTGTAATTAGCTTTGTGTTAATTGTTTTGCATTTGTAGCTATTAGTTTTCCTAAATAAAAATAATTCTTCAAACCCTTATTCGCACCCGATGGTGCATAGGCAACTGCATCATATAAACGCAGTGTTATCTTGATCGTTAACACATTAAGAATAGGTGATCAGCTTTCCTCTTCAGGTACCAATCTAGGGTAGTATTGAATAAATATTAAAGTGAGAAAGTCACTTATATTTATTTGACCCCCCCTAGGAATCGTACCTGGGACCTCCAGTATAGTAGCCGAGCCTACTGACCATAATACTATGGAGGCAGTCAAAAATTGATTTTTTTAACCCTTAGAGTGCGAACCGTCGATAGATTGACTCTATTAATGCGTTTAAAGTGCGGAGCGTCGGAATACTGACTATTGCGCAATTTGATTTAGGTATCGACCTGTTAGGACGTGTCTTAGCGCGCGCATGTAAAACGTTTTTAATAAGTTAATAACCTTTATAAATAACAATTTAAAATTATTTTGCTGTGAATTTAACATTGATTTTCGTATTTTTTTTAGTAAAAGTTTTTTATTTCTACCTACAAAATGTCAAATTCGTCAAGTAGTGATGATGAAAAGCAATTAGCAATAAATGCAAAATATGTGAAAATAAGCTCAGCACTTTAAGGGATAATATTTTTTTAATTTTTTTAAACGCTTACCCGTACCCCAACGGTGCATAGGGCACTTCATCATATAAACGCAGTGTTTTTTTGATCGTTAACATATGAAGGAAAGGTGATCAGCCCTCCACTTCAGGTACCAGTCCAGAGTAATATTGTATAAATATGTGAGGGAAAAAATCGCGTTTATTTATTTGATCCCCCCCTGGGAATCGAATCGAATCGAAGGGTTAATATACAAATATATAATGTATTACGGACGAATTTCTTCTGGTGTTTTTAATCTCATTTACGCGTTATAAAACGAGAGTTTTCAACTATAGTCGTGTAAACGCCGGCAAGCTGTGGGGCCTTATCGTCCCTTAATGAGGATATTCTTGCTACAGGCAGACGGGGGTTACAAATAATCTCCCTCATTTGGTGAGGGCTAATTTGCAGATCCGCCATCTGCTGGTAGCTAACGACTCGACAAAAGAAGATGGCTGCAATCACCGGAATGGCATCAGGATCCGCTGCCGAGTGATTACGCCCATCTCAAACTACGTGAAACTTTTTGCCTTATTACATATCTTCTTCTTCTTCAAACCTTTATCCGCACGCGATAGTGCATAGGGCACTGCATAATATAAACGCAGTGTTGTCTTGATCGTTAACACATGAAGGAAGGGTGATCATCCCTCCGCTTCAGGTACCAGTCCAGGGTAATATTAAATAAATATTGGAGTGAAAAAATCACTAATATTTATTTTCACCCTCCCTAGGAATCGAACCCGGGACCTCCAGCATGGTACCACGTGAAATAAAAAAAAACTTCTACCTTAATATAGATGAATAATAAATTGAGACGAAAATATATATTTTTTAACCCTTGATAACTAAACATTCGTCCACACGACGACGCCTCTCTCCGAGAAAGTCAAGTGGTAGCCAGGCTTTGTTTACCTTATTTATTGATTTAGTGTTTATTTTGTAGAACTCCATTTTAATTTATGTGTTAATTTGAAATCAAACACAGATTTTTTGAGTCTACTAAGTTGTATTTTATTAACAAAAACACATAAAAAAATTTATATTATGACAATTGTTTCGCCTTGTTAGGGCATTATCAAACGAATGTCCTTACAGGGCGAAACAATTGTCACATTATAATTTTTTTACGTGTTTTTGTTAATAAAATACAACTTAGTAGACTCAAAAAATCTGTGTTTGATTTGAAAGTAATGCATAAATTTGTTTACCTTCTCGATTGGTGCGAATAGTTCATCGGGTGACGCGATGCAATCACATAAATAATAAGGAGGTGACCTACGGCTATATCGTCGTCTGTTTGACGAATGTTTAGTTACTACGTTAGTTGTTCGTAGAGGTATGTATTATTATGACATCAAGGTCATGATAAAAGATATTCTTGGTGAGTCTTCAGACCCTTAAACTCCTGTTCATTCTGTGACTAATGTGCGCAAAATCTGTTATTTATGTCCATCAAAGGTTCGTAAGATGACAAAACATCGATGCATGAAATGCGAAAGTGCCATTTGTGTGCATGTTTTCAAAATGCCAATTTTCTAGGCATTTTGAAAACATGCACAACTGAAAATTGACAATTTTTGATTTATGACGTTCTTGAAAGGAGTGAGCGATATGTAGTAGCTGTGTGGCAAAGCGATTTATTCTTAAATATCTCTTACATTCATTCGTAATAAACCAAACTTAAGCGTCATGTAACCAGTGCCTATTTTTAATAAATACTTTTGAAATTTTTCACGTTTGATGAAAGTCAAGTTACTATGTCTCTACAAATATAGTTCAGTTATCTTGGGTTAAACGTGTCTCAACTTGATGTGAAACACGTATCGTTATTCTCTTTTTTTATGGGAAGTCTGAGCATCCCAGGGATTACGATCTGGCATTTGGCTGGCTCAAGAGATAACTTTATACACTTGATTATTTAAAA
>NW_028281102.1:1320000-1440000 GCF_059751285.1 Brachycentrus maculatus
AAGTTTATCTAAATATTTGTTCACAAATTTGGGTTTGTCCACTTATATATATATACACATATATATATATATATATATATATATATATATATATATATATATATATATATATATATATATATATTTATATATATATATATTTATATATATATATATATATATATATATATATATATATATATATATATATATATATATATATATTATGTATATATATATATATATATATATATATATATATATATGTATATATATATATATATATATATATATATATATATATATATATATATATATATTATATATATATATATATATATATATATTTATATATATATATATATATATATATTATATATATATATATATATATATATATATATATATATATATATATATATATATATATATATATATATATATTATATATATATATATATATATATATATATATATATATATATATATATATATTTCAACATAGGTGACTAAGAACGTGGAAGTATGGGTACCAACAGGGCTGTCATAGGCTGGTTTAAGTGATGACTTTGTGCACTTGTAATATTCACAATTCTAGCAACGATTGACAACTGTACTCCAAAAATGGAACCCGTATATATGAGTTTAGTTGATTTGAGCTTCTTATTTAGCGTGGCCCTCGTAAAAAATTACGTATGATTTATTCCGAATTATTTTAAATAGCTGGAGACGCCAAAAAAGGGTTTTTAAAATTATTTAACTAGTTATTTTAATCACAAAATTTTGAGTGTGTAAATTCTTGTTTACAAATCTATGTTTCTTAGTGGTTATTTTATAGTACATATATATATATATATATATATATATATATATATATATATATATATATATATATATATATATATATATATATATTTATATATATATATATATAATATATATATATATATATATATATATATATATATATATATATATATATATATATATATATATATATATATATATATATATAATATGATACATATTTTTAATTTAATTTAAGTACACTACACAAGTCAGCACTTTCTATATTAATTTTCTTTGGTGTAGGTTTCGAGGAGAGAAAACTGTCCTAATGATGCAGTCCTAATATATGTACCTAATGATGCAGTCTGCTGTCCCGAATGGCATAATAAATGTACTATTTAATGAAACCAAATAGCGCACCGCACAGTGCTGGAACAAACTATTTAAAATGATAATTTATTAATTTATTTTAAGGATAAAAAAATACTTTTTCTTTTTATATCCCGGTAGGTGTTAAGATGGTGTATTAAAATTTACAAAGTTCACTTTTTAAATACATTTAAAAAAAAAAAAGATCTGTTTTTGGCATTTTAACATATAAGTAGATGATGAAGAATATAGAAGTCTAAGTATGTACAAGGTATGATTGCTCACTTCTTTCAAGAACGTCATAAATCAAACAACTTGATTTTTCAGTAGAGCGTTTTCAAAGTTTGGAAATATAATACAATGTAATAAAAATAAATATCAAGCCACTTACTGAACTTTTTACTGTGCAACAGATCTTTTTAGGTAAAACCTGTAGGTTTTTTCTCCATTTGAAAAATATTTAGTATATTTAAAAAAATAATTAAAAAATACATTTTCTTCAAAATGCAAAAACAACACTTTCTGCCCTGTAGCGGGTAAATATTATGTTAAAAATATGCCTCTTTTGCTGGGATATAGTACATTTTCTGGGCAATCCGAAAACATGAACAACTTAAATTTGTCGATTTTTGATTTATGACGTTCTTGAAAGGAGTGAGCGATATGATCTATCTAAGCTGGTTAAGTGATCACTGAAACCCCATGAAACACACCCATGAAAAATAACCCATTCTACCTATGATTGACAACTACACTACTCAATATCAAACAAAAAAATCCAAATTGGAGAAAACCCTGATTTGTGCAGTATTTGCACACACTCAAAACGTTATGTTAAGTTAATAGTTTTTGTTGATATACAAACCATGTTTAGTGCTGCATACACTATATATCATACTTGTGTATAATATTAAAAATTGAATGTTTATTTTAAACATAAATAATTATCATATCATTTTTTGACATCTCATTAAAGATGAAGAAGAATATGGAAGTCTGGGCAATTTATGGGGCTTACGACCGTCATAAACCGTCTTCTTTATCATTGATGAGATACCAAAAAATACAATGATAAATAACCCCTATTATACGAAATAATTCAGATTTGTGAACAAGTATTTGGACACACTCACTTCGACTTCAGACCCTTATCCACACCCCAATGGTGCATAGGGCACTGCATCATATAAACGCAGTGTTATCTTGATCGTTAACACACGAAGGAAAGGTGATCAGCCCTTCACTTCAGGTACCAGTCCAGAGTAATATTGAATAAAAATTAAAGTGAAAAAATCACTTTTATTTATTAGACCCCCCTCACCCGGGACTTCCAGAACGGTAGCCGAGCGTGCTGACCATTACACTACGGAGGCGGACAAGACACACTCAAAATGTTGTAAATAAATAATTATGTTCTATCACTGGGCATCGTGGTAGTTTGCATAAAATGTCGTTCTTACGTCTCCCTGTCATTCTGGGTTCTAAAGTTCGTCTTTATCTTCCTCAAACCCTATCGCCCTTGCATTTCGTATGGCGGAGTCCCCGCGGTCCCCGCGGTGCATCCTCCCGCGCTGGAGCGTGTGGTTATGCAATGGAATTACCAAGTCAGAGTGCTTTCAGCATATTTATTAAATGATTCTCAACTTTAACATTAGCGTTCGTCTTCCTCAGTCACTTTTCGCTACTTTTGTTGGTCTTTTGCATTATAATAACAATTTACATGACATTCTCCTTCCTAGAAATGAAAATCCTTCGCTTCACGTTCAGTTTATTTGTAGAAACTGAAGAAAATAACAAAATTGAACATAGCGATTTGTTAACAACATTTTAAGTATGTCCAAATACCTGTTCACAAATCTGGATATTCTCCAATTATAGGAGTTTTTTTTTCGACATCTCAACATAGATGAAGAAGAATATGGATGTCTAAGCCCCGTAAATGCCCAGACTTCCATATTCTTCTTCATCTATATTGAGATGTAAAAAAAAATCAATTTGATTTATATTAACATTATAAGAAGACACTCAATCAATGTATTTTTCCTTCAAGCCCTTATCCGCACCCCAATGGTACGTAGGGCACTGCTTCATATAAACGCAGTATTTTCTTGATCGTTAACATATGAAGGAAAGGTGATCAGCCCTCCACTTCAGGTACCAGTCCAGGATATTATTGAATAAATATTAGAGTGAAAATATCACTTATATTTATTTGACCCCCCCCTGGGAATTAAACCCGGAACCTTTAGAACGGTAGCCGAGCGTGCTGACCATAACACTATGGAGGTGGACAAAAATCAATGTACGTAAGAAACGTTGAACAACATTAATGTGTCTAAATACTTTAAATTTACTACTTACAAATCTTATTGGCCTATCATGTGTCAACACCTCAGATATAAAAGAATATGAAAGTCTGGGTATTTACAGGGCTTATGACCTGTACATTTGATGACATGATCACTTAACCAGCATACTGCAAACTCTAAAAAAATACGTCAATTTTTTAATGTTAATTCTAAATGAACTAACAATGAGTTTTTTTTTCTTATTCTTTATACTGAAAAACATACCAACCCCGGAACTAATGATTTCTACAAAATAATAAAAATAGTTTTAACTAAAAATTTACGAAAATAGTTCGGAGAAGTAAATGTAAATAAGAAAAAAATAATTAATTCGCGAATTGAAACGCGAATCAATTTAGTGCGATTGAATGAACGAATCAACTAGTGATTTAATTAATTCGATTTAAAATCAAAGAATATTTTATTTTCATTGATAGATTCGAGCGATGGAAACCGTATCTCGAATTATTTTAATTCAACTTTAGATTAATTGTTTTTTCTATTAGAATTCTGTTTGCTCCATAAAACCAAGCGGGATAATATAATAAATAACTCGTAATGGAATGCTATCGTTTATTTTGCCGACGATTTTATCGGATGTTTGTTACTCGTTTTCCAAGATAAGGTAAAACTAATTGGTTTTATCTTACACCACCTTACTTAAAGTTTGATAATGGTTAAGGGTTACTTACAATTAAACCGTTTTTGGTATGCAATAATGATTTTGATTTTACAAAAAGTGGTGCTTTGAATTTCTCGTTCCCGAATATGTATATATATATATATATATATATATATATATATATATATATATATATATATATATATATATATATATATATATATATATTTATATATATATATATATATATATATTTATATATATATATATATATATATATATATATATATATATATATATATATATATATATATATATATATATATATATATATATATATATATATATATAAATATATATATATATATATATATATATATATATATATATATATATATATATATATATATATAATATATATATATATATATATATATATATATATATATATATATATATATATATATATATATATATATATATATATATATATATATATATATATATATATATATATATATATATATATATATATATATATTGTGTATAAAAACAACATGTTTATATTATGTATGAAGCTAAAAACATTAATGAAATATCCCTCATATAGATGTGTTTTTTTAAAATTGGATTCTAGTTAAAAATGTTGTCTTTATTTTACTTTGGGTTGAAAAATCTATTATAGATCATCTGATGACAATTTTAACATATAAATTACTGAAGACTCCTGGAGAGATTTAAAACATTTTTCCTGTAATTTGCGTATATGAAGTGTGGACATTTTGCATAAGTCTTTACATGCAGGAGTATATTCCCCTGACAATTTCTGATATCTTCATTCTATTCCTTGTCCATTTCCTTGACAATAAAACAGTTATGTTTTATTGTCAAGGAAATGTCAACTACGTCAACAGAATCTTATTAACCTTCACCCTCTTTTAAACCAAAGAATTTAGAGCAATGGACACTTTACTTTCATGAAATTTGTGATTTCGTTAGCACGCTGTCGATCCGTTGCTGTGTCATATACACCAGTAGGTGTGGTCAATGAGCTGTGTTTTGTAACAATTATCCCACAAATCGTGAAGGTTTGTGTTTAATAACTTAAACCACAAAACTATAGATGTCAAATATACTTGGATATCTACAATATTAAAAATTAATACATACAAATAGAAATATATTATATTATAAAAATATTATCACCCAAATTAAGAAGGCTTGAACTTTTAAAATTGTAAAGTTAAATTAACATTTTAAGTTAACAAAAAAATCAACAAAAAAATACATATTTGGTATGAGTTCTAGCTAAATAAACAGAGTCGTTAAAAAACTATTAAAATAATTTATTTTAAAACGCAAATGTTTATTATTCTCTCCATTATTGGTTCTTTTTATCGGAAAGAAGTGTTTTATGAGTCGATTTTGCGGAGAATTCTAATAAATTGTTGTAATCTAAAGGTTTCCGAAATAGAATGGAAACACTTAATGCTTTTTCCGGGAACGACGAGGGGGTGCCGATGTCTTCTTCCGCCTTGACATTTTGTAGCCAACTTCAAGACAAAGGTCTTTCTCCGATTTATGGAACAAGTTGTTCTTTAGCACTTTGTCGGGAGACATGTGGCGTGTCCTAGATTAGATCTAGCCATCGCCATTGTGTGACGCTACACATACATAATAACAGGAATAAACCTAAATAATGTCGCAGCGCTAAAACGTGCGCTGTCTAGAATAATCAAATAGCCGACCTTACAAAATACACGGATATTCCACCTTCAGCTGAATCATTCGACATGTCTAACAAATGAAGTCCAGCACTAAGTGAATTTGACAGGTTTTTTTAATCCGGAAATAAATATTTGAGGTTTGAGGCATCATTATTTTTATATTTTTTTTTACATCATGAAGAATGACATTTACGGGGCTGACGACCGTCATAAGCTGATTTAAGTGATCACTTTACACACCTGTAACATTCACCAATTCTACCCATTATTGACAACCACACTACTCAAATTCTTGGAAGTTCTCTATATATATAAACAAATTTTGAAACATTGTTATCGAATCACTAGAACTTCACTAGAGATATCTATCGGTGAGATGAAAAGAAGCTTTTTTTTAGCAGAAACTCTTTATTTGTATGTGAGGTCCGAATCCTGGATTATAATCACACACACGAGAAACGCCAGAAAATATCATTTTAATTTTTTTCATTTTAGCTTATAATTTGACCAGATAATTTATTTACAAAATTTTGAGTGTGTTCAAATACTTGTTCACAAATCTGTATTATCTCCAATTATAGGAGTACTTTTCATATTATTTTTTGACATCTCATCAAATATGAAGAAGAATATGGAATATGGATTTGTGAACAAGTATTTGGACACACTTAAATGTTGGACCATACTTTAAGTTTACTTTTAAAATAAGGAAGATCGTTGAGAAAAAATATTTTTTTAAAACTATTAAACCAATTGCAGACGAAGAATAGGCATTGCTTAATATGAAATTTATCTCAAAAGGTCAAATAGTATAACGTCGTAGAAAGTAAATTGGTACTAGAATTCCCATTCTCCTTTCAGTTCAATTCAGTTCCTGTCGTACCTACTTCAGTCCGTCAACATTCTTAGTAGACGTCGATAGAATACACGAGCATCGAGCAAAGGGTAACACTTCATTCTTTAGAACGACACGACGCGCGACGTACTGTACTCCGCATCATACGAGTATACTCGTAGCTGTGAACAGATCTATACCCGTACTCACAAATCTTGTTAATATTTGACCATGCAACAAAAAGTTCATACAGACGAGAGATTCGTTTCTCACATACAAGGTGGCGCAAAATTAATCACCGTATTGGAAGATGCTGTAATTTTTGCAAAATTTGAAATAATTTTTTTTGAATAATATTCGAAATTTGTGACAGTCATCCGTCCTCCGTCGAGTGGCTGCTGCCAGTGTCGATACACATTTATGCCTGTTTTATCAAACACCGTATGATGATGCCAAAATGATGCGGAATGCATCGAAATACGTGTCACATTAGATTTTAAGAAATGGTGGTATTAACTAAGTAAAACATTACTTAAAAATGGATAGATTGAATGAATCCATTAATGAAAAATCGTTGATATTTAATTGTACGAACTTTAGCAAATATATCGGTTTATTTGGTCTCTATAAAGCACATTGACAGGAAACTTTACAGGGAAGTCCACATAACACTAATTGCTTGTAAGGGTTACATCAGGCTCTACCACTTTGAAGCAGTTTGTGAGGGGTGGAGTGGTGTTTATACCAATTGATATATTTGTATTAATGATAGTGTACATATCCACTAAGACACCACTTAACGCTGTTGCGCTCAACGCTGTTTCTGTATAACGCTGGTAGTTTTAGGATTCTCCGATTTCACGAGCGATTTTGTTGCTTTGATATAATTTTTATGTTGATATATCAAACAAAGGTGTAAAACATATGGAAATCTGGGAATTTGCGGGGATTATGACGTGTCATTATTTCATTTAAGTGATCACTTTATACACTGTGAAACATTCACCATTCTACCTATTATTGACAATTCTTCTTCCGACCCCTATCCGCACCCAAGGTGCATAGGGCACTGCATCGTATTGACGCAGTTTTATCTTGATCGTTACTCACATGAAGGCAAGGTGATCGCTTTTGCACTTCAGGGACCATAGTGCAATGATGAATATGAACCAATTTTGAATCATTGGTCTTGAATCACTAGAACTTCACTAGATACATCTATTGGCGAGAAGAAAATATTTTTTTTTTACTGAGCAGAAACTCTTTATTAGTCTGTGAGGTCCAAATCCTGAATTTTTATCACATACATGAGAAACGCTAGAAAATATCCTTTTTTATTTCATTATTTTAGCTTATAATTTGACCATTTAATTTATTTACGTTTTGAGTGTAAAATGTTGTATTTATTGATTTGGCGTATTTGTAAAACTCCATTTTAATTTATGTATTAATTGTTTAATCAAACACAGATTTCGCGTAGTTATGGCATTTTCAAACGATTGTCATTTGTTTGAAAACACCACAACTAGGCGAAACAATTGTCACAATATTTTTTAAAATGTGTTTTTTAGCAATAAAATACAACTTATCTTAAAAATAAAATACTATAATGTCCGCCTCCGTAGTGTAATGGTCAGCACGCTCGGCTACCGTTCTGGAGGTTCCGGGTTCGATTCCCAGGGGGGGTCAAATGAATATAAGTGATTTTTCACCCTAATATTTATTCAATACTACCCTGGACTGGTACCTTAGGCGGAGGGGTGATCACCTTTCCTTCGTGTGTTAACGATCAAGATAATACTGTGTTTATATAATGCAGTGCCCTATGCACCATTGG
This sequence comes from Brachycentrus maculatus, assembly GCF_059751285.1. Classification (NCBI taxonomy): domain Eukaryota; kingdom Metazoa; phylum Arthropoda; class Insecta; order Trichoptera; family Brachycentridae; genus Brachycentrus; species Brachycentrus maculatus. The sequence continues at coordinate 1,328,507 of NW_028281102.1, forward strand.
GGTGCGGATAAAGATTTGAATGAAAAAAAAATCTGTGTGTGATTTAACAATTAATATATAAATTATGATGTTGTGAAAAAATAAATGTTTAACTTTAAAATAATACGGTAAATTAAGGGTTATAAAGAGCCTTAAAGCAAGATTAATTAATTCCGTTTTGCCGGAAATCTTTTTGTCTTGCATTTAGATCTAAACCTGTTTATAAATTCAGCCCTGCCCTGCTTAGGCCGCCCTCGAATAAACAAGCAGAATGCTAGGTTTGGTTAATTTCAGAGATTTCAATGGCTTTTGTTAGCATTAGGGGCTGGCTCGGGACTTGTTATTCAGCTCGCCTTCACACTTCCTCAAGTCACACTTCAAGACCGTCAAATCAAATTAATATTATTGTAATAGAATCATACCGTGACCGGTGGCTTTTAGATCGACGGGGAACTTCAGAGCTACCCAAAATTTATACTCAAAAATATTTCATGAGTGGTATATATACGAGTATATATATACATACATATATATATATATATATATATATTATATATATATATATATATATATATATATATATATATATACATATATATATATACATATATATATATATGTATATATATATATATATATGTATATATATATATATATATTATATATATATATATATATATATATATACATATATATATACTATATATATATATGTATATATATATATATATATATATATATATATATATATATATATATTATATATATATATATATATATATATATATATATATATATATATATAATATATATATATATATATATATATATAATATATTTATATATATATATATATATATATATATATATATATATTATATATATATATATATATATATATATATATATATATATATATATATATATATATATATAAATTGCTACGAAACTTCTATGAAATGTGTGAAATAGCAAATTCGGTGATTTTATCGATAAAATCGCTTTGACCGTTGTACCGTAGATAACTTTAATTTTGGGCATCTTTTTAAAGGGAAATTTTTTACCACTTTACCTACATAATTAAGATAACTTTGACTTTGCTTCTGTGCGATAAGACACTTTTCTTGGTAACTTTGACACCCGGTTTCAAAATATCAACGTCATTAATAATAAAAGTGATGTTAAAGTTATCTATAATACGTTGTTAATGCGTTATCTATCTATTGTAATCGACTACCTAGGCATTTATTTTTAACGGATTTGAATAATTTTGTCGTCTGTATTGTCAGGAAGTTAATGTTGCCAAAAAAGGAAATTGCTTTTTGACGGAATATAATGAACGTTAAATTTATCTACATTTACAAGCTAGGGTTTTTGTAATACCATATCGGGAATGAAAATTTTTAAACTTAGATCAAAACTTACTTAAAACACAACACCACAAAGCAGACATATATTTTTTTGTATATCTATTTCTCCTCCGTAGTGTGGTCAGCACGCTCGGCTACCGTTCTGGAAGTCCCAGGTTCGATTCCCAGGGGGAGGGGGGGTCAAATAAATAATGGTGATTTTTTCACTATAATATTTATTCAATATTACCCTGGACTGGTACCTGAAGCGGAGGGCTGATCACATTTCCTTCGTGTGTTAACGATCAAGATAACACTGTGTTTGTATAATGCAGTGCCCTATGCACCATTTGGGTGCGGATAAGCGTTTGAATTGAAATTTAATATTTATTTCTTAATTTTTTTAAAGTTCCAATCATGTATGAACTGTGAGTATCAGGTATGTTATGTCATTTGCGTAACCCTTGAACAATAATGATGACTGGATGTAATTTTTTTCCTCACTGACGGGCTTCTAAAATCTAAATCAACCTCTGAGGATCCACATCGAAAACTTTTGGAATCTGTGGTTGTAATGAACCTAAAGTTATATAATTCCATTTTCGTTTTCATTTTCGAATCATTATCGTCCGGTTGAATTTACAAATTGATTATAGTGTTATACGTTACAAAACATGTATGTGTTGTCCCACTCCTTGGGGGAGGAAACTGTTTAGAAACTTTGGGATTGTTCAACAACTGGCTAACTTGTTAGGTGCCGTGTCAATTGTCAATAGAGGGATTTATGAACTTGCGAGAGAATAAACAAGTTGAGATTATCATCAAAACTTTTCGCGTGGATGATTCAAACGGAGCTATGTGTTCCTGTTTAAATTTGCAAATTGGGCCAATAAACATAATGAAGCTATCAAAAGTTTCGTACAAACAATTGATTCACAACATTTTGGGTGTATCCAAGTCTTTGATCACAAATCTGGGTTTCCCCACTTAGCAGTTATTTTAAAAATTTTAATTTAAGGGAATATTCACAAACACAGAATTCATTCCACCGGAGAGGTCACATCGCTCACTCCTTTCAAGAACGTCATAAATGAAATAAAAAACGATTTTTCAGGAAAACGTTTTTAAAGTTTAAACATATAATACAATGTATTAAAAATAAATATCAAGCCACTTACTGAAGTTTTTACTGTGCAACAGATCTTTTAAAGTAAAACCTGAAGGTTTTTTTCTCCATTTGAAAAATATTTAGTTTATTTAAAAAAATAATCAAACAATACCTTTTCTTCAAAATGCGAAAACAATACTTTCTGCCCTGTGGCGGGTAAATATTAAGTTAAAAATATGCCGCTTCTGCTGGGATATAGTAAATTTGACTGAAAATTGACGAATTTTGATTTATGACGTTCTTGAAAGGAGTGAGCGACATGTCTGTTAAGGACCAGTTTTTTTAAAGAATGTATTTTGGATTTTTTTTCGTAATATAATAAGAGTATATATATAAAAAAATATTGATATATTTTTTCCTCACCTTTCAATAAGCCTCTTTTCAAAACCATATATTTATTTTTATTTTATTTTATTTTTTTCAAATACAAAAAAGGTGTCTTAAGAAAAAAATCAATTACTTACAATGTTACCTGGATTTAGAGAAAATCAAGTTACTTAACGAATACTGGGACTTATGTTTTACTTGGTAAATATATGTATTATGTATAAAAGGATGTAAGCTTGTATATTTTCATTGAATTTCCTACAAATTACGTTTTGAAGACGCGTGGGATTGAATTCTATGAATTCCCAAAAAATAAATCGCACCGCGGTGTTTGAAAATGATGCTGAATGCATTGAAACACGTGTCACTACATCGATAGATTTGAAGAAATAGAGGTAATTACTGAGTAAAATTTAATTTAAATAAAAAATCTATAGATTTTACCACAAAGTGACTGCCAAATCAATTATTGATGTTACTTTTAAGTTACATTTTGACATCTCAACATGGGTGAAGAAGAATATGGAAGTCTCGGTATTTGCAGAGCTTGTGACCTGTTATAAGCTGTTTGAGTGATCACTTTACACACATGTACCATTCACCATTCTATCCATGATTGACAACCACATCACTAAAATTGTGGAACCAATACATTTATCATAAATCCAACGTCGATTCATGTTCATGTTAGGTAGAATGGTGAATGTTACACGCGTGTAACGTGATCATTTAATTGACAGATCATAAATACACGGACTTATAAATTCTTCTTCATCTTTATTAAGATTGTTGAATTCGTATGTCTACGGATACGTTTTTGTCATTTTCACCATAGATTACTAAAAAGTACTAAAAAAGAATATATTTTTATTGCATACCTCTTGAGTGTTGAGAGTGGCATATTATATATTTGTCGAATATTTATGTTATTTTTTTCTCTATTTTAAATTATTTTGTATTTTACAACATAATATAAATACAAATCAAAAAATATATAAATAAATACAAAAAAATATCCCACAAGGGCATCGCCTGTGTGTGGGTATACAATATAATTCAGGTCATAGTAAAGGACACTGGCAAGAATACAATAGATATTATAAGAAGTAAAATTAAAATAAAAGTGTTAAAATAAACTACAAATACTTGACTAGCAGAAAAAAATACAAATAAAAATATGAAACTAAGAAAAAGTAAATAAAAAAATAATAAAAACGATGAAAAAGAAAAAAAGTTAGCAAACATTTACTACATAATACGTCTAAAAGAAAAAGTAACTTCCATCTGTTTTTTCAACAAATAATTTCAAACAAAAATTTAAATCTAAACAAACTTAGGTAATTAACATCTAACATAAAATCTTGGAGCTATGAAAAATTAGTGTCCTTACGCGAGTCTGGATTTGCAAAATATGATAATATTATTTTTTTGTTCCATTGCATTTGATTGATTAGTGCTATTTTTAGTCGTTAATTACGCGAGCCAAGCAAGATGATTAATGATCTATCTTACGCCTCAGGTGAAACTTTCAGTACCTACATTTTGAAATTGCATATTCTGATGCTAAATATGAATAATCATTTTTGCCGACCTCCCAAAGTCAAGCGTTAGTTTGTATTGAAGATCTTTATATACGAGTACAATATAATATCGCTATCCTTGTGAAAATAATAAAGGTATCCACTCTACCTAAAAGTTTTCATTTGAGATTACATTGCGTAGTTTGTTTAATTTATAAGGACTAAAATGATGACTGAAAATAGTATTTATCATTAACTTTTGCAGAATGACATGTTTATTATGAAAAAATAATAATTAAAAACTTGTATTAGTCCAATAATTGAGATTTAAAAATTAATGTTATAAACTTGTATTAGACAATAATAAATAAATAATTGTCTTTGTTTACATTCAAACAAGTCCCGACCCTTAACCCCCCCTCCCTCTAATTATTACCTCAACCAATACATGAATGATTTTTTGTTCGTTAGTTTTTGTGATTACCTGTAGAAGAAAACATCTGTAGTTTTCGAAACTAGTCGTGTGAAATAAAATAAAACTCAATTATCGAACTCTAATACAAGTGTTTAATTTTTCATAATCAACACTAAAAATATTTATTATCTCTTGTCATGCAATAAATTCGTCAAAAGTTTAAATTATTGTCAGGATTGTAATTATTATTAGATGATTTAATTAACTATTTCTTTAAAAAATCAGCGTGATAATATTTTATTAAAATTATAAGTTTAAGAAGTTTTAAATATATTTAGATTATTTTTTTTTGTACAAAACTTGATACAACTGCACAGAGGTTTGTTTTCTCAGTATAAACAGCTCCAAAAAGAATGCATTAATGAATGGGATACACTTTTTACAAATGTGCAAACTGGGGAAGGTTGTAAGGCTCGGGGTCCTGAAAAGGAATATTTTTCTTAATTATATTAAATGCTATTTTAAATTAAATTCTTTCATAGCCTAGGAACTCACACGAGATCAAGTCTAGCGAAAAGGGTAGACGAAGAACCAATTCGAAGCATAAAGTACTACTGGTAGATTGAACTTTATCTTGCTCGCTTCAAACGTATCTTAACCCTGAATAATGTATCTTCTATCTAAAAGATGCACGCAAACTCTTTTCAGCAAGTCACTTTGTCTAACATTTGAATAGGGTTTTATTCATATTTTCCATGTGGTAATAATATAGGAAACAACCCATAAAATTACTACAGACGTGTTGATCTATGAAATATTACAGTGAATCCTTGAAATATTCATACTGCTAACTCGACCATGTTACTACGGAGTACCAAACAAATAAATATTCATGAACCATGCTTCACTGCAGTGGTGGACAACCTTGTAATGCTAAATATTTTACTGTCTTCTTCTTAAGCCTTCCGTCCTCCACTTATGGATATAGGCATCGGTCTGTTGCTACTTGTAGCTAATTTATACCCCCCATCCATAGCGGTTATATCGTCAGATCATCTTTTTTGAGGTTTTCCGATGCATCTTTTATTCTCCCAAGGTCTCCATCTCATAATTTTAGGGATCCACTTACTGTATACACCTTAAATGCGTCAATCATAGATCAAAACAATAAACTTACAATGACGATGGTTAAAACAATGAAGTAACGATAAGAATCCAGTATTTAAATATTATCTTATACCACCAATAATACAAAGGATATTGAATATTGGTGGTATAAGATAATATTTAAATACTGATTATGACTTGAATAATACACCGTTATCTAGAAGACTATTAGTTTTAGGGTGATAGCTTATCAGTCAACAGTTTCTTATTTATAATGTTTATGTTTTTTTTTTATTTACCACATAAAGGTTTTCATACGTGGTAAACAGGCTGATTGTATATTACTAAAACTTTTACCATTTAATTATTAATATTTCATTGAGATTTTAAGGCAAGAAATGACTTATATGTATAAAGATCAAAAAGCTCATGTGGTAGAAAATATTTTTGTATGGCTCAGTTATGAGAGATAAATATATTTTTTTTACTAAAAAACATTTTTTTATTAAAAAATATAGGTTTTTGTTTTATAAAGTTAACTTTATTAAATATATTTACAAATATTTAAATTGCATACTGTATTTATGACCCTAATCGGTTTATTATTAAAATTATTTATCAAATGTGGTAGAGTGGGTTTTAGCCCAGAAACACGTTATCAGTGTACGCGACACTAACCACGGGATCACAACCCTAAACATATGTATATTTTTGTATTTAAAAACTAATACAATGAAAACAAAAATCATGCAAATGCAGTATGATGTTAGATTATCAACGTTTCTTTGTGTAGAAAATGGTGAGTTTAAAAAAATGTTTTGACTAAAAAGGAAGAAATGTAGGTAAATAAACACGAAAAGGAAGTAAAAACATTTTTACTTACATTATATATTTACAAATAACATGGTCAGAACTTTCAAAGGAACGAGATAACTTTGTTTTTCCAGATCAGAAATAATACAAATTATTTACTTTGTTGAAGTTAAGTGTCACGAACCACTAGTTTCGTACTCCTTTCATGTAGTATTATTGTAGTCACGGCAGCTATCAAACCGTCTAGGGAAGTAAAGTTTAACCTAATAATGTATCAGTCGTTACCAACATGAATTTAGTTTCAGTGCTACTACGTACATTTTGCACTCAAATGCAGAAAAGCCAGAACTGCAAACATAAATTATTATTTGTGCAATGTGTTCAATTGATTACACAACACAGCCGATTCAGAACAACTAATAATTCTGTGAATCGATGGTAAAAGTCAAATAGTGGTTAAAATACATAAGGGCTAACTTGATTCAGATAAAAATATATTGATATTAAATAATTAACAAACTAAAACTAACTGATCATCACGCCGCTTCCCCCCAGTGGTAGGCAGAGAGAATCGAACGCCACACAACTCTGTCTTTGCAAACATTCTTAGCTTATTCTACATTCATGCATCTCCTCATACACACTCGACTCATAATAATTATGAGAGTGAAAATCACATTTTTTCATAATATATTTTAACCCCACTAAATATTCACCCGGAACCTTCAGTACCGTAGCCAAACACTCTAACTATTACAATATGGAGGCGTTTAAATCTGAGGACGGCTTGCATATTTTTTTATGGACTTTTCGTAATAAGGCCAAAGTCACTACTAAATACCGGTTTTATTAAATGTATGCTAATATACTTACTTATACAAGCGAAAGTGAATTAATTCCCAAAATATAAGAATAATTACGTATATAAAAAACCCTCTGACTAAGGGAAATTAAAATAGATAATTTGTACATAATACCACAGAATGTTCACATAAAACTCGGGATCTATGTATTTTATCTTGGTTTATCTAGGAATCACCTCAGTAGTGAGGAGATAGTAAAACACAATGCGGTTTACTGTAACAATAAAAGTTAAAGAAAATACGTTATTTTTATAAAACTTCCACTCTTTCATAACTTTTAACTAGTTTTTGATGAAATTTTTCATCTCACTGGCTAAAATAGTGGTGCTCAGAAAATAAATTTAAAGAGAAGAGGAAAATTCCACACAATGAAAACCTTTGAGAATATTAATTACGGTGAAAGCTTTGACGGACAGCATATTTTAAATGCAAGACTGTAAAAGCTGTTCCACGAAGGGCAACTTTAATGTGATGCCACATCATAACACGCTTAATGCTTGCTTTATGCGAAACCCCTTATATAACGGTCAAGTTGAATAATATATTTGTTTATTACGTTTTAACATAACATAACACCAATAAATATAGAAACAAACGAGAATTCAAATTTGCACCCGAAAATTTATAACTATATTTGGGAGGTATACTATTCATAACCTTCGTCTCTTAGTGTAAATAGTAATAATTTCATTTTATTACTCAACATAATAAAATAAATTATGTTAAAAGTTGTTTATTAATCTTAATATTTGTATAACTCCAAACAGTTAGCAGCGGGAAGGCATCGGCACAACCAAACATATGGCGCTCAGCATGTTTCTACATAACAAATTTATTAGGTGAATGTAAGTGGAAAAAAGAGCAGAGGAAGACCGAGGAAAACATGGCACGATCAAGTGTGCCAAATACTTGAAAGTGGTCAGGTTAGGAGTCGTAACAATCGGCGGGTATGTATGAGGAGATGCATGAACGTGGAAGAGGCGAAGAATGTTTGCAAAGACAGAGTGGTGTGGCGTTCTATTCTCTCTGCCTACCCCTGCGGGGAAGCGGCGTGATGGTTAGTTAGTTAGTTTTTAAAAAATATATATATTTACAAGCATTGTGAACTTAAGTATAACAAATATATTCTCTATATAAGAAAAATATTTTTTAAACATTGAGGTATTAAGTATAATAGAAATGTTTGCATTCCTTTGACTTTTTTTCTATTTTATCAGACTGAACCACAAATGCGTGGCCGGGTGCAGCTATTTGACAATAAATTAGCAAAAATAGTTATAAAAAAGTTTTCCTTGGATCACCATACATATGAGTTTAAATGCATTCAGTGCATTGGTACTTTCTCATAAGAATCGTAGATCACATTTTTTTGTAACTGCAGCCAATGTCAATGTGAAAACGGAGAACTCACTCCTTCAATTAGTTTAATTTATCTAAAATCCGTGCTGACTGTAGAGGAACAGAATTGCTTTATTTTATTTATTGTTTCGGCATTAACTTTGAGGTAAGACATGTTACAATGATTAAAGAAAACACTTCGTTTTTTACCACTTGAGTTTTATTATAGACTACATGTTTCAGAAGTTAAACTTCCATCATTCAGGTCTGTATAGTAACTAAAAAAACGAAAAAAACCAAAAAAACGAAGTGTTTTCTTTAATCATTGAATTGCTTTATATTTTCAGCTCTAACATATTGGCGACGCAATCACGCTGTATTTTATACACAGCTTTTAGTATGTGAACAAAAATTAATCGAAAAAAGCTCGATACTTCCGCACTCAATTTTCCGACTAAATAAATAAACAGAGGCCGTGTATGCCTGCCCCGGGGGGATGGAATCTTGACCCACTTCCCGGAAGCAGAAGGCGGAAGTGTGTCTGCGGAACCCGGAACAGATGTGGCGTTCTCATTAGATCAAGCTAGGAATTGAGGTCTCGTTACCGCTACACTTGTGGTAATTCCTTCTCATTAGTCTGGATGAGATGGTGCAAACTTCCGCTGTGCTGACAATGCACAAAGAAATCAAAACAGCTTTTATGTCATGTTTATTTTTAATTATTTCCCTTGAAAATTTCCCAAAATATTTTAGTCGGCAAAATTTAATTAACATTAAATATAACGAAGCTTTATTAATATGTTACATAAACATGTATTGATAATAGTTTTAAAATGCTGGAAATATAATTCCTGTATTCTTTTGCGCGTTTAATGTGAAAAAATAATTTATTTATGTTTAATGTGAAATGTAGAGTTTATTTTTGTTTTATGTAAAAAGCAGAGTTTAAAAAAATAATGATTGTTTTATGTTGTTGCTGTTATCAACTTCTTGCAGTAGGAGACGGGTAAGTTAGGAAGGATATTTTTCTTCTTAATATAATAAAATACCGTAATTGTTTAAATAAAATACTACTTCTGAAGCTTATTTGCATCCAATGGTGCAAAGGGCACTGTATCAAATGGATGGAATCTTAATTTGATTGCTTATTATATGAACGCAAGGTGATCCTACGTCCTACGCTTCAGGTATCAATCACTCTAGGATAATATTACATAATTTACTTGTTCTTCTTCTTCTTCAAACCCTTATTCCCAACCCAATAGTTCATAGGGCACTGCTTCATTTATCACATAATTTACTACAGTGAAAAAACACTGATATTAATTTTGCCCTAATGCCCTAACGCACAAGTTTATTTTAAGGACGTTTTTGTTTCAATTTTGTAAAAAGAAATATTTCTTGTAAACGTACCTTTACTTTCGAACGTCACTGGGCGTGAGGGTGAAGAATGTTCGCCAGAGGCGAGCAGCCATGGAGTAATGTTCAAGGGGCGTCTAAACTATGAATTATTTTTTTAGTAAAAAAATTATTTTTAGTTTACCATGAAGAATATCCCTGTGATTTTTTAGGAATGTCCGTGAGTATAAGATAATATGATTAATCCCCTTATATTAACGTCATTATTGACTAAGAAAAAAACTGCCTCTATCCTATGGTCTGCTCTACATATATGTCATTAGGTGCAAAATACAAACATATATAGACACAATTAACATTCACCATTGTATTCATGATTTCTCTGTTAAATTGAAAAAAAAACTTACATAATTTAACTAAAGATACTGCCAAAAATTCACATCCGAAATATCGTGTGAGTCATACAGGAGAAAGTGACCAAGTGCATTGTTTTACAAAAACGTGATCATTGACTATTTGATATCTTACTAGTTTAATATTGCCCTGAAAAAAACACGAAGGATTTTTAACTTGGAAGTATAATATATTGACTAATTAAAATGACTAACTGCATTGGTGTTTATTTTCTTGCCAAGCAATAGTGACTTAAATGGCCCTCCTGAACATTTTACGTTTTGGTAGTTGGTCACTTTCTCCTGTACGACTACGATATACAAGTTATAAAAATTCGAGTAGTGAGTTTGTTAATCGTGGGTAGAATCGTGAATGTTACACGTGTATAAAGCGATCACGTAACCAGCCTTTAACAAGTCGTAAGCCCTGTAAATTCCCAACTTTCCATATTCTATACTAGGTATTTCATGGTAGTAGTAATCAGTCCGCCTCCGTAGTGTAATGGTCAGCATGCTCGGCTACCGTACCGGAGGTCCCGGGTTCGATTACCAGGGGTGTAAAAATAAATGTTATATATTTTTTCACTCTAATACTTCATTCTCTAATATTGAATATTACCCTGGACTGGTACCTGAAGCGGAGAGCTGATCATCTTTACTTCATATGTTTACGATCAAGATAGCACTGCTTTTACACGATGCAGTACCCTGTTCACCATCGGGTGCGAATAACGGTTTAAAGAATGAAGAAGAAGTTATCAGTACAAAATACGTGTCTATTGTTAAACATTAGCACAATAGCAGATGTGAAGTTTCTATAAACGTTGAGAAATAAACAGCACTACTTACAGCTGCTTGTCGTTGTCCAAAGTTTTAAATTAATTATCTTGTACACAAGTTATCTTGTCGAGCAGTAGCTCCCAACGTGTGGTACGCGAAAAATAATCAGTGATGTCGGACATAAAAAGTAAAAAAAGTATAAAAATATGATTTACATCATTGTATTTCTCCTATAATTTGTCAAAATGAATGTGTGAATTGTCTCGTTTTTATCGGTAGTTTTTACATTTACCGTGTTTAATCGTTTTTTTTAATATATATTTTCTATTAATATTGGTAACATTTGGATTTTTTTAAAAATAAAAATTAGTTGTTTATAAAAATACTTCTTTACATGTCCTGGTTTTGAATTTCGATAAGAAATGAGCTTCGGTACCTATTATAAAAAAAAACAAACAATGTGATGTAAAGTTCAACAATATAATTTTTATCAACAAAAAAATCAAACTTTGGTATTTTTTAAAAACTTAAATAAATTGAGTTTTGGAAAATAAAGTCACCCTATAATATTTATAATGCAATATAGAATAACAAATTTCTAGAAGTACGATCATTTTTACGAAGTACAATCATTTTTACACAAGGTGGGTCTCTGCAATTTAAAAAAAATGTTCACAGTTGATGTAAAAAAAGGTACAATTAAGCGTGTTGTACCTAGTGGTACGCTAGCCAAAAAAGTTTGGGAAACGCTGTTGTAGAGCATTTCGTAGTGTCGGATTTCGTCCAACTTTAGGAACCGTTATTGCAATGAAACAACGTAGTTCTTCAACTTCCTTCTATAACTTCCTTAAATAGCTTCCCTCTCTTGGCTGTTGTATTTTTTGCTCAAAACATTTATTATCCTTACAAGGTTTAAAAGTTTAAATGTATTTAAAGGACGAAAGTAGGAAAGACTCGTTTCGCATTCAAGCATTCACCGTAAAACATTGCGATGTAAAACGGACTATTTGTACAATAAATTATACGAATAAAGTACGAAATACCGATTTATTTAAATATAATTTTGATTCTGTGTACGTGATTTTTACTATGGTTTTTATAGTCAAATTTCTCAAGTTCGATAAGATAACGTAGAGCTACTAGCACAGTTATATAAAATGGAGCATCTGCATCATCTCTAATGATATTTTTCGACGGATATGTTTGTTTTATCCGTCTTTTTAGTGTTATGGTTAGCGCATTTGGCTAATATTTGGTTAACGCTGTAGGTCCCGGGTTCGATTCCCAATAGAGTCAAAATAACAAAAGTGATTTTTAATTCTAGTATTTATTACACGTTGTCCTGGACTGATACTTGACTTCCGACGCTTACCTTCAAGTATTCCATCGGTGTCGGGTTGCGCTCCCGTGGTTAGTGTCGCAGACTCTTGGGTCAGAATTTCTGGGTTCGAACCCACTCTACTACAATTTGATACATATTTTTAATAATTAGCTGCTTAGGCTCACAAAAATAGCATGAAATTGAAGTGTTTTTGTAAATAATAGAAAAAACATTTTTATTAAAAAAAAAGATTAATTAATGATCAATGTGTCACTGACTCAATACGACGCAGTGCCCTATGCACCATTTTGTTCGAATAAGGTTGTAAGAATATTCAGTCCATCCACAGCGTCTCTAATGATTCGGTACTGAATGCTTGCTACTATTTTGATTGAAATCCACATACGAATTTTGGAAGATATTAATATGAATATTGACTTAAACAAAAGGTGCATTAATTATACAACGAAAACTTGTGAGATCGTTACGGTGGCATTTCGTTACAATTTGTGTCGGAGAACTGTAGATGTCACCCTCGTGATATTAACACGGGCAATTCATTACACGGTACACGCTAAGGGTGGTGTCCGACTAGAAAAGAGTTACGATGTTTTGTAAAGCCTTAAATCAAGCGAAGGGGAATGGTGGCGGAATTTATGAAAGGGTGTCAACGAAACATAGCAGTTCGGAATTTTTATCACCAATTTAGTTTCATTTTTATGCCCGATGCCGGTATGACTTCTGCCTAATTGACTTCCTGATTTCTCTTTTGGATCGTACTTGAAAAACAAATATGAATTATTGTACGCTTGTTGGTATCAACATGCTAAATATTGGTTTTTATTAAAGGTAATTTTATTATTTTTTGGCATCTCATCAAAGATAAAGAAGAATATGGAAGTCTAAGCATTTACGGGGCTGACGACCGTCATAGGCTGGTTTAAGAAAATAATGTAAAGCAGCCCCGTAAATGCCCAAGTCAAAAAGTAATATGAAAAATACTCCTTTAATTGGAGATTATCCAGATTTGTGAACAAGTATTTGGAACATATTACACACTCAAAATGTTGTAAAGGTAATTATTATTTATTAAAAAACACCACAAGTAATGTTTTTCTCCCAAACTTCACTTGGCCTGCCTTGGTCCACCTCCGTAGTGTGGTCAGCATGCTCGACTACCGTTCCAGAAATCCCGAGTTCGATTACTAGGGGGGGAGGGGGTCAAATAAATATAACTGATTTTTTTACTCTTATATGTATTCAATATTACCCTAGACTTATACCTGAAGCGGAGGGCTGATCACCTTTTCTTCATGTGTTGACGATCAAGATAATACTGCGTTTATATGATGCAGTTCCCTATGCACCATTGTGGTGAGTATAAGGGTTTGAAGAAAAAGAAGAAGAAATATTAATCATTTACTATACAGTGTTAAAATAATTCTCGTTTTGTGACATTCAGTTTTGTTGTTGTTTTAGTAAATAGAAGTGTGTTTATGAAAAATTACGTTTATTAATTGTAGTAAGGCAACATAAACAATTTTCAGGGGACCGGTAGTAATTTTCACAGGACGAAATGAGCAAATTTTCCCATGTATGTAATATACTCATAATATCTTACACACTACGTAGAGGAAAGGTATGGTGACGTTAATGATGCTATTAACGAAGAATTCGCGATTAGTAATTTAACTCGCAGCACCAATGGCGTATAAAATAATATACATGGTTTATATTAAGATGAAGTGTTGTTGAAATTGTTAATTAATTCCAACTAACTAACTAACTAACCATAACGCCGCTTCCCCACAGGGGTAGGCAGAGAGAATAAAACGTCATGCCAGTCTGACTTTGCAAACAATCATCGTCTCTTCCACGTTCATGCATTTCCACATGAATGCGACTCCTGACCCGGCCGCATTCAAGCATTTGACATACCTGATAATCTATTTATTTTTCAACTACATTCACCTCATAATTTTGTGTAACCGTTCTTTTCTCACTCATTCGTTCCACACGTGAAAAACATTTAATCACACCTTTCTTATTTTTATCAACAATGCTTATCTCAGCCTTCAAAGTCGATGTTAGGGAGACTTGACATGACACAGACAGAAGAAAAAGATAGAATTAAGTCCTACACCACCGAATCCAGTTTGTTTTAGCATCAATTATTGACTTTTTAACTAATTTACAATAGGGTTTCAGTATGAAACAAAATTACACGTCATGTTTTTCTTCGCATTCGATGAATTGTTTTTTTTTGACAAATCATCAAAGATGAAGAAGAATATGGAAGTCTGGGCATTTACGGTGCTGACGGTCATATGCTGGTTTAAGTGATCAGTTTACACACGTGTAACATTCACCAATTCCACCCATTATAAACAACCACACTTTTCAAATTCTTAGAAGTTCTGTTTATATGATCCAATTTCGAAACATTGTTCTTGAATCACTAGAACTTCACTAGAGACATCTATTGGTGAGATTAACTCCTATAATTGGAGATAATCTAGATTTGTGAAAAAGTATTTGGACACACTCAAAATGTTGTGAATTATTTGTTAATCACATATGACCTACAAAAGGGTAACTTGATTAAATGACCATCTTTTTTTCGATGGATTAGAGGTTTTCCATAATGTATATTTTTGATTATTAAAGTTTCGTTAAAAAAAGTCTTTTGTACTATTTTTTTAATATATTTTATACCTTTTTATTCAGAGATTCAATTATGGCTTTTCTAAGACTAGGTGTTAATGTAACAAAATTTAGTAAAATAGCGAACAAGCTTTGAAATACGTCTACTAAGCAAAGCTTTACGGTTCCTTTACCAAATACGGTATTGTAACCTCTTTGTTAGCTCATGGCTAACACATAAATGAGGTTAGTTAGTCAGTATTTTACATGTACCTTGTCTACAAAACAAAGAATTATACAAATGGTTCACACCGTTCATGTACCATATTTATTTGCAACATTTTAAGTGTGCCCAAATACTTGTTGACAAATCTGGATTATCTCCAATTAGGAATTATTTTTTATATAATTTTTTGTACATCTCAACATATGTAGTTGAAAAAGAACATGGAAGTATGTGCATTTACGGGGCTTATGACCGTCATAAACTGGTTTAAGTGATCACTTTACACAAGTGTAACATTCAACAATTCTACTCATAGTTGACAACCAAACAAATCAAATCATTGGAACCTCTATATATATATATATATATATTTATATATATATATATATATATATATATATATATATATATATATATACATATATATATATATATATATATATATATATATATATATATATACATAAATAAATATATATATATATATATATATATATATATATATATATATATATATATATATATATATATATATATATAAATATATATATATATATATATATATACATATATATATATAAATATATATATATATATATATATATATATATATATATATATATATATATATATATATATATATATATACATATATATATATATATATATATATATATATATATATATTTATATATATATATATATATATATATATATATATATTTATATATATATATATATATATATATATATATATATATATATATATATATATATATATATATATATATATATATCAACAATTCTACTCATAGTTGACAACCAAACTAATCAAATCATTGGAACCTCTATATATATATATATATTTATATATATATATATTTATATATATATATATATATATATATATATATATATGTATATATATATATATATATATATATATATATATATATATATATATATATATATACATATATATATATATATATATATATATATATATATATATATATATATATGTATATATATATATATATATATATATATATATATATATATATTATATATATATATATATATATATATATATATATATATATATATATATATATATATATATATATATATATATATATATATATATATATATATATATATATATATATATATATATATATAAATATATATATATATATATATATATATATATATATATATATATATATATATATATATATATATATATATATATATATATATATATATATATATATATATATATACAAGTTCATTTGTAGGTAGGATTTAAACATTACATATATATATATATATATATATATATATATATATATATATATATATATATATATAAATATATAAATATATATATATATATATATATATATATATATATATATATATATAATATATATATATATATATATATATATATATATATATATATATATATATATATATATATATATATATATATATATATATATATATATATATATATATATATATATAAATATATATATATAATATATATATATATATATATATATATAAATATATATATATATATATATATATATATATATATATATATATATATATATATATATATATATATATATATATATGTAATGTTTAAATCCTACCTACAAATGAACTTGGAAAAATCTTTTGGGAATTTAGATGAAAGTGTCGTATTTAAAATGTGTGCTCAATCTAACATACCTTAAGCTCTAGTCTTCTTCAAACAACATTGATTCAAACGAAACAAAGTGCCTCAGGCAAAGAAAGCCAGAAAAGATATTGGATAACTGATACATTTTATATACATCATCAATACATTTGTTCTAAATTGAGAGATGAGCGAGGTCTTGCCAAACAATCCAGGGTCTAACTATAAAGTTACCATTTTTACACTCTTACAATTTCAGTCAACACCTAGTAATTTGGCTAACGTCACAAAGGTCACGAAAGGTCAACTTTGACAAGGTTTATGCAAGAAGAATACTTTTTTCTTTATCTTGGTCATCTTTACAAGCTAGCTCCGCAGCAATACCGCATCCGATTTACGATTGTTTTTTCTCCTTTTTCAATTGCTTATTTTTCAATGTACCCTTTCGCATATCAGCTATTTAAAAATTAAAGAGGCAAAGTCCAATGACATAAACCGTTCTAAGATTTTAGATTGATTCGTAAGCCAGTGGCGTATATATGTATTTCAACAATAAATATGTATTTTTTTATTTAAATTTATGACTGACATATATTTTTTTTATCTTCTGTTGTGGGTTTTTCGTATCAATATTGCCATAGAAATTAAATTTCATTAAAATAAATTTGCTTAGATATACATATGTATTTTGTATTTGTGTGTGTTTGTGTTGATAACCCGTCTCCAAAGGAATTATGTTTGTTAACCGAGGAATTACTCTACTCATTTCAAACTTGTCGTTTTATGTATTACTTACGCCTCTTTCCCTTCTAGCATCGACATAATTTAGTGGAGTTGTAACGTGATGGATTTAACGCATTTCAGTACTTCGGCTCTTGAAGATATTATCGAATAAATCCGAAGGATTTGATTATATAATGGGTCTTTTCTTACTACTTACTAGTCCCAGCTTATTGAGAGCTTTTACCCTTATCATCAATAATTGATTCAATTCCTAATACTTATATTCAGAAAGAGATGAATCTCGACAAGGACGCACCCAAACGGAGTACAAATTTTAAAAAAGAAGACTGAAATGTCAGCATTATTGGAAAAATTAGTGGACTGGAAATAATAATAAAAAATACTGGCTTTTTAAGGAAAGAATTACAAATCCTCATTTCGATTTCTTTTTGCTTTCTAATTTATCAATAGTAGTTATTTAATGAGAAAAAGTATTTTAAACCGCAAACAAAACTATAATCTAGATGTAAAATAGCAGTTAATAGGGAAATTTTGGAACAGGTATATGATTTCGTATTTTTGGGAAATATATTTTCTAGGGATAGAAAGATTGATAATGACAGTAATATAATATAATAATAGAAATATAGTGATTAGTTCACAGATTTCAGTTAGAGCAAATAATATCATATCAGCGAAAGCTCAACTGGTAGTACACAATGGAGTCCTGGTTCCGACACAAATGTATAGAAATGAAGCATAGAGTTGGCAAAATTATGATCAAAGTAGACTGAATGCAGTCAAAATGCGATATTTCGGATGATTATGTGGCAAAACGATGTATGATACATGTTCAAATGGTGAAACGATGAAAGAATGTAAAGCAGAAGAAAGCATTATCGATGAAATTATGAAAGATGTGTAGAGATAGTTGGTTTGTACAAATGGAACGAATGGGTGATGAATGAACGGTAAAACAAATGAGGCGAATATAGTTGGAAAAAGGAGCAGAGGAAGACAGAGGAAAACTTATGTATGAGGAGTTGCATGAGTGTGGTAGAGGCGAGGAATGCTTTCAGAGGCAGATATTGCAAAGATAGGGTGGTGTGGCGTTCTGGCCTCACTGTCTCACTGTCCTCACTGTCTACCCGTGCTAAGAAGTGGCAGGGTGGTTAGTTTTACCACAATTTGATTTGTAAGACTTTTTTTTAACACTCTCACTTTCATTCATCGTTCACTTTGTGTAATACCACTTTAAAAACAGTACCTACCTCATCAATCCATAATCAGACCAAATGTAGACTAAAGTGAAATTGTTTATCTGATATTTGTACAATAAAAAAATAAGGAAAAAGAAAGGAGACATGTCTTTTTTCACCTAGGGCTACGAATTATAACGGTAGACCGGCTGTATCTTATATATTTAAAATATTTACAGGAAATAAAGGTATTTTTATTAATTGAATTCACAAAACTCTCAATTTAGATAAGGTTCTTGTGTATCGTTATTCTACTGGAAATAATTTTAAGCAGACTTATTAAATTTTCTACACCCTAGGGGGTTTATTTATAAAGGGAAATCTCTCGGGTACCATTAAGTTAGAAATGGGAAATAAATTATCTAATCATTATCCGGCTTTATTACCTGAAATGTCGCATTAATAATAATAATAATAATAAAGTATTTTCAGTTTATTACAATGTATGTACTTATATAAAGTATGTACGTTTATAGTATATAGTATGTTTATAGTGTCTATAAAGGTTTGTAGTCCTGAAGAAAACTTTTCACATAAATCTTGAATTTATTTTTTTATACTTGTATCATCCATATTTATTTTTGTTGCTTTTGTTTTGAAGATTCTTGCAAAAAAAAGTACAATTATGCCTGTACATTATATTTTAAATTTAAGTTTTACTTGATAAGTATCACCATTCCAAACTATAATACAGCGTGGCGCAAAACTAATCATCCTATCCGAAGATATTATAATTTTTGCAAATGGCGTCGTATGTCAACCATATTTGACATCTGTGAACGAGAAAGCTGCAGTATACAAACTAATGCGATGGCGCAAAATTAATTTTCTAATTTTGGTTTCATATAACTTTTTTACTGTATAAAAAAATGAGGGATAAAAATGTTTATTTAAACCTTTACATTTTTTTTGAAGTGGAAAAGATGATATCCGTCAAGTAGTTGCCACCAGTATTGAAACGTATTAGTGCCCATTTTGTCAATTTGTTTGTATACTGCAGCTCGGCTGTCCAAACTTAACTTGTATTTTGCATTTTTGGACTAAGCAGGATCTATTTAGTCCAAAAATGCAAAAAAAACGTACTGAAAAAAAATGTCCCTTACTGTGTTTTGAGTTTGGACAGCCGAGCTGTCTAGTGATGCAAATGTCAAGTATGAGATGACGTATAACGCTATTTGCAATAATTATAACATCTTCCGATAGGGTGATTAATAGTGTGCCACAGAATCAATACTTTATACGGAAATAATGGTATGTATACTAAGTCAAACTTTGATAAAAAATGGATAGATTTTACTAACACAAAATGGATAGATATTTTAACACAGAGTCCCGAATAATGAAAATATATATTTTATATTTTATTTACTTCCCTGGTCGTTATAAGTTATATTTTAAATATTAAACCTTCATTTCCCAATAATAAATTACCCTTGTGATGTATTCACTGGGAGACACTTTCCAATCAAATGACATACATATTATTCCAACAAAAGACCAACAAAACAACACTTTCCAATCAAATGACATACATATTTTCCCAACAAAAGACCAACAAAACAACACTTTCCAATCAAATGACATACATATTTTACCAACAAAAGACCAACAAAACAACACTTTCCAATCAAATGACATACATATTTTCCCAACAAAAGACCAACAAAGCTTGATATAAAGACACTCAAAGAACCATTAGATCAATTACGCGAATACAAACCAAAAATAGGGAAATGAGGACTTCTCATTTGGTTAAGTTTTTGATCTCAAAGTTAAGAAATAGCTAGAGTCATTATGATGATTAAAGAAAACACTTGTTTTTTACCACTTGAGTTTTATTATAGACTACATGTTTCAGAAGTTAAACTTTCATCATTCAGGTCTGTATAATAACTATGTTATTATACAGACCTGAATGATGGAAGTTTAACTTCTGAAACATGTAGTCTATACTATGTTATTATACGGACCTGAATGATGGAAGTTTAACTTCTGAAACATGTAGTCTATAATAAAACTCAAGTGGTAAAAAACAAGTGTTTTCTTTAATCATTGTAACATGTCTTATCACAAAGTTAATGCCGAAACAATAAATAAAATAGAGTAATTATAGTTTAGATAAATGTGATACTGTTGATTTAATTCATTTTATAGTTCCAGTTTTAATTTATGAAATTTATCTCAGAAATGAAAAAAGAATTTACTCTTAGCGTACAAAAAATATTGTATGAATAGAAAATTAAATACCGTATGATAATGTCAAAGGCTTGTAAATATTTCATCTTTCAATTTAGATTTGCGTGGGAAGTCAGCTTGGGTTATGCTGACCGAAAAAGGCTTCTAAAGTTGCAATTTCCTATCCTTAAAGGTTTCCCAAGGAACTTGAGGTGAATGTTTTCATAAGGTAAACAAACACTTTGCGTTTGGCGATACTGATCCTGTTTATAAAACCAAACTGCGCACCGAATTTCAGCCAAAAATCACGTCGATAAAATTCTGTTAAAAAAACAAACATAAATATTTATTGTTGTAAACGAAAAACTTGTTAGCTGAAGCAAAGGAACACTAAAACTCTTATTCTGTATCTATGCTTTTAAAGCTAAATATACACCGTGTTATAATTAGTAAAATAAAGCAATCCTAAATTATTTCTTATACAATTATTCAACTCTGTATATAGAAAACACTTAACCAAAGGGTTTGACATATCGCTCACTCCTTTCAAGAACGTCTTAAATCAAAAATCGTAAATTTTCAGTTGTGCATGTTTTCGGAATTCCCAAAAAATGTACTATATCCCAGCAAAAGAGGCATATTTTAAACTTAATATTTACCCGCTACAGGGCAGAAAATGTTATTTTTTCATTTTAAAGGAAAGGTATTGTTTGATCATTTTTTTTAATTTACTAAATATTTTTCAAATGGAGTATAAACCCTTTAGGTTTTACCTAAAAAGATCTGTTGCACAGTAAAAAGTTCAATAAGTGGCTTGATATTTATTTTTAATACATTGTGTTATATTTTTAAACTTTAAAATCGTTCTCCTGGAAAATCAATTTTTTGATTTATTTATGACGTTCTTGAAAGGAGTGATCGATATTTCTCCACAACATTTTGGTTAAATGATCCAAATGACGTTAAATTCAAAATTTTTTAGTCTTTTCTTAAATTTGGTATATTTTTAAGATAAAATTTATAATTACTTTCAGTTTTCAAACGTTTTCACGATTTTTTGGACGCGAGAATTATTGAAAAATACAAAAAATAGCTTTTATTACATTTGTAATAAATTGGCTCCATACAGCTTTGCAGATGCACTACTTGTAAAATGAGTATGAGATTTCCTAATACAAACAAGAGATTTCTTAACAAACGCAGGAAAATCTTTCGTTTTTCCTCGAAATCCCTAAAACAATAAAGTCAGGTAAAAAAGTATCAAATGGTGCGAAATAATTATTGTTATAACACTCCCCGAG
Source organism: Brachycentrus maculatus (assembly GCF_059751285.1). Lineage (NCBI taxonomy): Eukaryota > Metazoa > Arthropoda > Insecta > Trichoptera > Brachycentridae > Brachycentrus > Brachycentrus maculatus. The sequence continues at coordinate 1,351,258 of NW_028281102.1, forward strand.
GGAATTAAAACTTTTTCACTTTCCGAATTTTCTCCCTAAAAGAAATTACTCTTTGACGGCTATGATTTTTGTGTCGGTAACTTTTGATGGAAGCTAAACTCCGCTGAAATGGCCGGTCACGTAACACTAACTTAATTAAACATCCACCCCTAACTTGAGAGGCAATAAATATAATTGATCCTGGCACAAACTTTTGCGACAGAAACAGGCAAGTGCGAAAAAGAAATATTAAATATCAATATTTTTGCGCTTGGCAGTTACTCAAGCAGTAAGCGTCTGTAATGTGCCTTTATCAAAAGAAGTTTCTGAGGTATCTCTACATGAGAGAGTACGGCTATTATCCTTGGCTCTACCCGACCGACTTTCTCCAGGGTATGCTTAGAGACTAGAAGGAATGTGTATTTGATTACGCATTTTTATCGATTGTTGCGCGGTATGATCAATAATCCTTAAATTGTTCGGAGCATTGGTCTGTATGTTCCTGATAGTTACATAAGACAGCGTCGGCATAGATTGTTTCACATTTCTATACACAGGACAAACCTGCCGATGGTTATGCCTGCAGGAAGAACTACCGCTATGTTGAACAATATCTCATTGGATATTGATCTGTTCCATGTGTCTGAAGGAGTTTTCCAAAACGGGATTCTTCTACATCTTTAGCAATAGTATTCTTGCTTATTTTCGATTTTAATGTATTTTAATGTATACGCTTTTAATTTTAAGTTTGTAATGTGTATGTTAATTATAAATAAATAAATTGAATTGCATTGAATAGAATTGAATCGAATTTATTTTAACTCTATACGTTTTTATTAAAGGCCATTTATATAACTGTAATTTTTCTTCATTCTTCGACCAACTTTCAATCGTACACGATAATATATATGATAGGATGCAAGATCGAATCTAAGAAGTTTTAACGTGATTATTACTCTATATATTAAAAACGAAATGACCTAGCATTTGATTGAACCTAATGGCATATGTAACATTGAATTAGGTGCATTTCTGTTCATTGTTTATTTTATTTAACCAATATTCTTCATTAGGTTAAGGGGGTACCAGCAAACATACAATACAGTAAGCGACCGCCTGTGTAAGAAACGACACGTGTCTTCGCGCACAATTTTTAAAGAATAAATATTGATTTTTTTTCTTTCAAAATACATATTAAAAAAACCTTTTCAATATTTTTTGAAAGCTATAACTATTTTTTTTTTCAAAACCATACTTTCATTCCGAATAAAAACAAATTCTTTCAATACAAAAATGGTATTTTAAGCAAAAAAAAATAATTACGTTAAATGTTACCTGAGTTTCAAGAAAATTAAGTTGCGGGCCATCGAATATCCAGCCTTAAGTTAGGTCCATGTTTACTTGATCAACTTGACTGTTAATACCTTAGAGACAAAGTGACCATTTCCGTTCTAAACATTGAATTGCACCTAATGGTAGGTATATGTATATACATTTGTATGTACAGCACTCTATCGGGTGCAATTATCTTTAATGTTAATTATATTAAAGCAAAGTAGTCAATTTTGTGCGTTAAGTTATGTTAGATTCACTTTAACATGAATTATTTTATTTTTGATCCCTGAAAGACAAAATAATCGATCGTGTTCTTATTCAACCGTACTACTGGTCGAATTCTTAAAATGGGTTTAAAGATTGATTTAAAACATTATAAAATTCTGTCAAACATATCCTCGCCTGTCATCTGGGAGTCTGTTAGTGCAATCGTTGAGTTGTAATTTTTTATGTGACGTATTAAAAGAAGTACATTTAAAAATAAATAAATGTTGGACTTAAAAATCATACTTCCTACCATTAAACCTATTTCCCTGATTTATTTACTTATAACCTCCATTTTTTAGTATACAAACTCTATTAAAATAAATGCCTATTTATATGCAAAGTGATGTAATCTTGAATCAAATAAAAAAAATATAAAAAAATTATAAGGCATTAAAATAAAAAAAGTCAAATATTCAGCAGATGGGTCCCGAGCTTCTGTAATTGATTAGCAAAAATAATTATTTAAAAAGAATGAGGGCAGGATACAGGGTGTAAGGACACGGTTAATTTTTTATGTTTTATGAAATCTTCGTCACAGAAATAAGCTTTTTACATGATCAAAAATACTGTCATACGTATGTATGTTGTTTAATCGTCGTTGAAATTGCAAAACAAGTATCTTAAGAACAGCCAATTTTCCACAAAAAAATACATGCTCTAAAAATATGTCGATATATTTTTTTAAATTTTTTTTTTAATGAGATAAATAAAATAAATAATTTTAAAAAATACTTAAGCAATTTTTGCACTGCAGTTAAATTTTCAGAATATTAGAAGCTTTTATTCAATGTCATTGACGATATTTTAAGAGATTTGTTATTCTTCTTTTAAACATTAAACAGCTCTTAAGAAATATTACAAAGTACGAGCATAAAAATAAGCTTTTATTTTAAAAGAGTTTGTTAACTAAAAAAATGGAGGTTTTAACGTAATAAATCAAGAAAATCGGTTTGATCGCAGTATGTTGTAGTATGTGAAAAACACGACTCCAGAAGTCTCATGTTATTGTAAAAATATACGAGACAAGTAAAAGCTAGACGCTAATAAATAAATCAATGGAGTTGTGCTGTTAATTTAAGAATACCCCAAGGGAGTTTTATTTTCGTCACAAATGTTTTTTCGATACTAGTTTCTCATTCTGTGTATCATTAAAAAAGTTGATTTCACCCTGTCTGCGACTGAAAGCACCAAATCAGTCAACAACAGATTATTTATTTATTTATTTCGAGAACAAAGAAAATAAAGCCTTGAAGTAATTTAGGTTCGAATGATAAAGGTCCTTAAATAGAGAGCGAGCAGAGGCGATTCAACAAATATAAGGCTCCAAAAATCAAGCAGGTATTAAAAAATAATGATAGTTCTTTATCTACAAAAGCTCCCCTCATAGGCTTCTAAGCGTAGGTTGAGTAGCGAAAGCGAATTTAATCAGGTTTGAAAAAAATTGAATTGTGTATATTTTTATATATATATATATATATATATATATATATATATATATATATATATATATATATATATATATATATATATATATATATATATATATATATATATATATATATATATATATATATATATATAAATATATATATATATATATATATATATATATATATAAATATATATATATATATATATATATATATATATATAAATATATATATATTTATATATATATATATATATATATATATATATATATATATATATATATATATATATATATATATATATATATATATAAAAATATACACACACAAAGCAGTAGGTAAAAATCTTAAGTCTTAGAAGTATTAAAGGAACTGATATATTTGGCGTGAAACGGATGAATCTCTAATAGAAAAACGTAGCTTCGTGAGAGATTTTTTTGTGAAGAAGATTATTAGTAAGTAGTGCTTGACAAGTGTTTTGTGATATTCTAGAATATTACCCCAGAGACAGAGGGTGAATCTTACATCCCAAGCTTATCTGGGTGATCTAAAAAAGGTTGACTGAGATATCGCTTTATTTGGAACAAAAAGAAAGGTTGTGCGAAATAAAAATAAGACGAAACTTTGACACATAGAAAGTACTAGAATTTTGGTTAAACAAAGACATCCTGTTCATGAAACGATCAAATTGTATTGGTTTTGACTTGATCATTATTAACGAAGGCAAATATATTAATCCTTCTTTCATATTTATTGGGTGCAAGAATGGAATATAATTGAAGCAATGCAGATAATGTAGGCAAAAGAGCTCAGGGTATAGTACATTACTTATACAATATTTGTAAAGGATAAGGAAAATAATATTAAGTTGGAAAATGAGAAAAGCAGAAATGACAATGACTTTCGTGGTAACATAACCATACTTGTACGTAATTTGGGCAGAATAATGTGTACAAGTTCCCTGAGGACAATAAAAATAAAAATTTAAGTTAAATATTGAATGATAATAAAAATAATAACTGTTCAACAAGGGTTAAATACATGTATATCATTGAAGTGTAATTGCAAACACAAATAAATATTTTTGATTTTTTTTTTCGATTATGAGTAGAATGAAGAACGTTACACATTGTGTAAACTGATCATTCGAACCTGCCGATAACATATTGTCTAGACCCTAGTCCTAATAATGTCTAGATTCCTTCATATTCCCATTTCAATTAACCTTCTATATTTAGAATCTTAGTACGAGTATATTTTGTAATACGAGTTTATTTTTATTTCAGACAATACAAAAATAAACAGATTAATATTAAGTTAATTTTGTTTTTCTTGGTAAAAAATGGTCATGTCACCTTTTTTTCATTGCACATAATGATTTTCACTTTATGCATTTATGTCGTACACTAAATTCTTCATGGAGTAGGTATATAAACAGTTTAATGAAGTCTTAGTACAACAATTTTGCCTTTAAACCTTGATCTTCTGTATGTGCATTGTATATATTGGTGAATTGAGTTTTCTTAATTGATACGACGTCAATTTGCTGTAAATGAAATGATAAAAATACGAATCGCTCTCAGATTTTGCTTACTTCAAATTTCAACCTTTGGTAACATATAACGTTGAATATGCTTATCAAATAATATACAAACATACTACAGATATATTATGTAGTATCTCGTATGTATTTGGACGACATCGTTACTCGAAATGTGCAGTTTTATCGGCCATTAAACAGGATCGCCACCATCCTCACCCACGTGCATTGCTGTACAAGCAAAAATTTACCACAACGACAGTATTATGCAGCCATTTTGGTAGCGCTTAAAGCCTTTAAATTTCATGTAACTACTATGCGAAACGTCCATAGTAATATTCCGTGCAAATAATCACACGTGACATAAGTACATATATACTCGTAGATACCTACGTGACAAGTAATTTAATTTATTTAATGAATTCGAAATATATTTAATGGGATTGGTATATTAATCATTTATAGTCAGCCAGTATTAATATTATGGAGAACATATGTCCAAATACTTGTTCATAAAATCTGGATTATCTCCAATTACAGGAGTTATTTTCATATTATTTTTTGACATCTCATCAAAGATGAAGAAGAATATGGAAGTCTGGGCATTTACGGGGCTTACGACCGTCATAGGCTGGTTTAAGTGATCACTTTACACACGTGTAACATTAAGATTTTGTGAACAAGTATTTGGACACACTCAAAATGTTGTAAATAAATTATCTGGTCAAATTATAAGCTTAATAATAAAAATGAAAATGGTATTTTCTGGCGTTTCTCATGTGTGTGATTATAATCCAGGATTCGGATCTCACATACTAATATAAGAGTTTCTGCTTAGTAAAAAAGCTTCTTTACATCTCACCAATAGATGTCTCTAGTGAAGTTCTAGTGATTCAAGAACAAAGTTTCTAAATTGGTTCATATATATGGAACTTCCAAGAATTTGAATAGTGTGGTTGTCAATAATGGGTAGAATTGGTGAATGTTACACGTGTGTAAAGTGATCACTTAAACCAGCCTATGACGGTCGTAAGCCCCGTAAATGCCCAGACTTCCATATTCTTCTTCATCTTTGATGAGATGTCAAAAAATAATATGAGTTTATATTTTACACTATTTCGTAAAATTAATCTCATTAAATTAAAATTGCAAATTTTTATTTATGTTTAGCATTTATGCATTATTTGTTTTAAAAAACATTGGTTTCACATAAAATATAACTACATTAGAATTTATAGTTTTGGTAAGTTGATTCAATTGTAGTTGACGATTTGATTTGTTTCTCAATAACCTAATAAATAAGTAGCAAGCTATTATAAAAATAAGCACTTTCAAGGACCATGTCTCCCCGCTGTATAGAAAAGTTTAATTTATAATTGAAAATACGTATTAGTACATAATATTTACCTTCCATATAATGAAAATAAATGGTTTATTTCAAGGACTTAAAGAGCGTTATTACATAACAGATATGTAGACAAAAACAAAACGTTTCAAAGCTACAAGTTTTTGAAAGCAATTACGTGTGTTTCTTCATGTAAAACAGTTTAGAACCACCCACCGCGTCAAAAACAACAAGAAAGTATTTGTTTTGTGTAATGGCATAAATCTTAACAGTTTTCATTTTATTAAAAAAAATAATGAAAGAAATTTACGAATGACTAACTTAAACGAAAATAATGATCTCGCCTTCGAGATTTCTACGAAAGGGGTCTTTGAAAGAGTTTCAAGTCGAGACAGGGGCGGGCTGCCAACATTTTAACAAGGGGCTCGGGAGTTGACTGATCAATGAAGAAATAAAGTGTTACCATTATGCTTATACCTATATTGATTGACATAGTGCTTATTTTGTAGAGTGTTAAATATGAGTTTAAAATGAAGGACAGATAGTGATTCCACGTATTTATAATTACTTATATTTAATTTTGTCCGCCTCCGTAGTGTAATGGTCAGCATGCTCGCCTACCGCTCTGGAGGTCCCGGGTTCGATTCCCAGGGGGGTTTAATAAATAAAAGTAATTTTTTCACTCTAATATTTATTCAATATTACACTGGACTGGTACCTGAAGTGGAGGGCTGATCACCTTTCCTTCATGTGTAATCGATCGAGATAACACTGCGTTTATATGAAGCAGTGCCCTATGCACTATTGGGGTGCGGTAAGGGATTTATTATTATATTAATTTGACTCTGAGATATATTTTGCCATTATACATTCCCACCTGTTCACACCTTTGCTGTATCTGGGGTTTCGCAACTAAGAAGAGAATTTCCGAAGTACAAGTTATACAAAATAGAGCTATTAGAAATATATTTCGTCTACCGTACACTACTCTTGTAAAAGACATTTTGTTTTTTGACATCTCATCAAAGATGAAGAAGAATATGGAAGTCTGGGCATTTACGGGGCTGACGACCGTCATAGGGTGGTTTAAGTGATCACTTTACACACGTGTAACATTCACCAATTCTACCCATTATTGACAACCACACTGCTCAAAATCTTGGAAGTTCTATATATATATGAACCAATTTAAAAACCTTGTTCTTGAATCACTAGAACTTCACTAGAGACATCTATTGGTGAGATGTCAAATAATAATATGAAAATAACTCCTGTAATTGGAGATAATCCAGATTTTGTGAACAAGTATTTGGACACACTCAAAATGTTGTAAAAGACATTTATTTGAGCACTAACATAATACCTTTTGACATTCTACCAACTTATGAGATTACAAATACAATGCTTCAAATAATATTTAAAACAACTTTCAGCAACACCATACCGATTTTTAACAAAGAAATTCATAATCATAATACACGAGAACATAACAAAATACATGTAGAGTCGATAAACACTACTAAATTTGGAGTAAGGTCCTTAAAATATATTGCCAATACTCAAATTAACCAGCTGCCTGACAAATATAAAATAAAACCCATTCGGGGATACAAATAAATGATCTGAGAAGGTACTTAATGGAAAGATATATTATATCTAGTGTTTAGTCATATTTTCTTATTTTGTTCTTTAAAAAAAACTTTTTTGTTACTTTATTATTTGTGTTCCAGTCTTGTTAACCTTAATCCCATGTCCCAAAATGAGAAATAGAAATTACTCATCGGGAATATTATATGTATGTATGACTTATGTATGTATTATGTTTTTGAAATAAAAAAATATCGACTTAGTGTCCAAAAATAATAATTATTTTAATTAAATTCCTTTCATTCAACAGATCTGAAATTTCAAATACGTATGTGTTTTTGCATGAAATGTCTTATGAAATTTAACGTTGTTGAAGAAAACCCCCATTTTTAGTGTACTATATAATTACCACACGTATCAGCTGGACTGGAGGTCCTAAGATCGATCGATCAAGGGGGTCAGAATAACTTTGAGTGATTTTTGACTTTAAAATTAATTTTGTAATCCAGGACTGGTATCTGAGGGGCAGGACTGATCACCTTGCGTTAATGTAATTACCGATCAATATAACACTGTATCGATACTATGCAGTTACCTATACACTGTTTGCTGCGGATCTTCTTCTTCTTCTTTCTCTTTGTTTAGGACTATGTCCTGTCATTCTATGTCCGGTCCGCTCCTGGGAGGTGGAAGACCAGATATCTTTCCATCACTTAGGTGGTCTTCCAGGGGATCTGAGGTCTGGAGGTCTGAAATACCATGTGTTAAACTAAGCCAAAATTAGAGAGTTGTCCCCTTGGGACCCTGAAAGATGACCTCGTGTGAGCCCCTTCGAGCCCCTTCGAGCCCCTTTGAGCCCCTTTGAGTTCAGCCCTGTAACTGAGTTAATATAAATCATAAATTACAGAAGAAAGTGGAAAAAAAGTTTTCGTGTAAAGGGGTAATTTATCACGAACGCTTTTATGTATTAAACTAACAACTTCTGAGTTACGACTCTCCGCGGAAGATTTTCACAGTATTTTAAGGCGGACATTTTGTATAAACGTTCAATATTTTTGTGGCTATTCTCCTACTTGATTTCTTATTGTAAAAAAAAAATGTTTAAAAAAATAATAGCAATAAAAGGGTCACTGCTAAATAAAAGCTTTCTTAATTCAACACAGGTGGCTGTTGTGAACTCACATACACTGTGTCATGAGATTAATAAATATATCTTGGAGTATCGAAAAATTTGAGATGCGTGGTTGTCAATCATAGGTAGAATGGTGAATTTTGCACGTGTATAAAGTAATCCGCCTCCGTAGTGTAATGATCAGCACGCTTGGCTACCGTTCTGGAGGTCCCGGGTTCGATTCCCAAGGGGGGTAAAATAAATATAAGTGATTTTTTCACTGTCATATTTATTCAATATTACCCTGGACTGGTACCTGAAGCGGAGGGCTGATCACCTTTCCTTCATGTGTAATCGATCAAGATAACACTGCGTTTATATGACGCAGTGCCCTATGCACCATTGGGGTGCGGATAAGGGTTTTATTATTATTTATTATAAAGTAATCACTTAACCAGTCTATAATATGTCATAAGCCCAGTAAATACCCAGACTTCCATATTCTTCTTCATCTACATATGTTGAGATGTCAAAAAGTATAAAAATTATTTAAAAAAAGCTTTTAACTCTTCTCTTATATTTATTCCGCGTACCAGACATAATATTAAATAGATCCATCATATATGGTTTATCACTTGGAGATATATCAATTTTATGGCAAAGGAATATGGACATTGACAGGGTTTACGACCTTACGACAGGTCGTGTACGTGACACGATTTTCTCGAATATTGGATTAGGTCAGTTTACCATTAAACATGCGATGTACTCGTTTATTAAGGCGTAAATGTACTCAATAATTTAGCACTAAAACGAGTAACCCAGTCTGCCATGCGGGCTCCATGCGTCATTAGTGTAAAAATATTTATAAAAAGATGAAATCACTGACAAAGATTAAATTAACTACATTCTAATATTGTAGGTTATCGATATGTTTTACTGATTACATAGTTATTATTTTGAGTATCGATGGCTTAGGATTAAAAACTGATAATTATTTAAGGTTTCTTAAAAATTAAGTACCTAAGATAGATTTCTTCAGCATTCAGTTTTTGTAACGAATGTTTAGAAAAGATGTTTTAAAAAAACGCATTTTCATTGTTTTTTCATCTTCCTAGGATAAATATTAACGTTTTTATGTAGATGTAAAACAAAAATAATCTAAAACTAAATTTTTATTGTAAGTTTTACTTAGCAAATACTACCTTTTCTCAAGAAATAGTAGTATTTACTAAGTAAAACAAAGTGACTGTCGAATTAATTAATGAAAACTTTAATTACCTTTATTATGAATATAAAAAAAGCAGGAAATAATATTTTGTACATAAAACTGTCCAATTTAGATTTTTGTTTATTTTGAATAACAGAGTTTCAAAACATTTAATTAGAAAAGTAATTATAAACAAAAGTAAAACTGTTAATTAATTCATTCTCCGGCTACGAACTTTGAAATATACAGCTAAGAGAAAATGGCTTCCTACCTAAAATAAGTTTACCCTTTCCGTTCGGCTATTTAAATCCACCGAGACCCTGTTTTATTTATTATTTACTAAAAAAGGTAGATAAAAATTCTAAACCACCCAATATCTACAATATATAACATATTATTATTTTGGTTTTTTGATTTTTTTTGACATCTCATCATAGGTGAAGAAGAATATGGAAGTCTGGGCATTTACGGGGCTGTTGACTGTCATAGGCTGGTTTAAGTGATCACTTTACACACGTGTAACATTCACCAATTCTACCCATTATTGACAACCACACTACTAAAATTCTTGGAAGTTCTATATATATATATGTATATATATATATATATATATATATATATATATATATATATATATATCTTTATATATATATATATATATATATATATATATATATATATATATATATATATATACATGTATATATATATATATATATATATATATATATATATATATATAAATATATATATATATATATATATATATATATTTATATATATATATATATATATATATATATATATATATATATATATATATATATATATATATATATATATATATATATATATATATATATATATATATATATATATATATATATATATATATATATATATATATATATATATATATATATATATGTATATATATATATATATATATATATATATGTATATATATATATATAAATATATATATATATATATATATATATATATATATATATATATATATATATATATATATATATATATATATATATATATATATATATATTATATACCAATTTAGAAACCTTGTTCTTGTATCACGAGAACTTCACAAGAGACATCTATTGGTGAGATGTAAAGCAGAAACTCTTATATTAATTATTAAATATTAATTATATTAATTCGAGATGATCCAGATTGTGTGAACAAGTATTTGGACACACTGAAATGTTATAAATCTATTTGACACTTTAAAAGCAGGAACAAAACAAAACATGTTTAAAATTCTAGATTATGTTAAATTATAGTAGGAACCATAATATTATATTTCATTACATTCATCATACTTGGTGTCAAAATATTAATTTTATCATACGTTTTTGAGTATTGACAATGGTTTTGTCTTATTCACTTTTATAATTTTCATTTCCTTCTATTAAGAAATAATTAATTTGAAATGAGTATCTCATATAAAATTAATCATTTATAAATAGAAGGAATTGGAAAATGACGCTTAGGTTTCAGTGAACTATGCAAATCTCAAAAATATTAATAACACCTGTAAACACAGATATTAGGATATTTTTCATTTACCTCCATTTTTTATGAAAACTTACCAAAAATATTATCAAAGAATCAGCCATATACTAAATTCATTCAAACCCTCATATGCACCCGATGGTGCGATTTTTAGCTCTGCATCGTATAAACGCAGTGTTATCTTGATTGTTTACATATGATGGAAAGGTGATTAGCTCTCCGCTTCAGGTTCCAGACCAGAGTAATATTAAATAATGAAAAAATCACTTATACTTATTTGTCCCCCCCCTGGGCATTGAACCCGGGATCTCAAGTATGGTAGCCGAGCGTGCAGACCATTACACTACGGAGGCAGACAAAGACTAAAAATAAAAAAAAGAGAAACATCTCCAGCCCCCTTTTCACTTCTAGCTTCACACGAGGTATTTAAAAATGATGCGGAATGAATCGAAACACCCTTAAAAATAGATTTTATTAAATAGTAGAATTAACCAAGTAAAACATTAATTGAAAATGGATAGACATAACCACAATGTGACAGCTGAATCAATTAATAAAACTAGATAATTACGTTGAGCAAGAAGTACTGTCTAAGCACTATTATAAAATAAACCTCTTAAAATGTAACCTGCTGGATACGCTAACGTCCCAGGACTCCAATCTAGGAAAAGTCAATGATTTTTATGTAATAAACTTAATTTAATATTTTAATTTTGATGATTTCAATTCTTTAATTCATTAAATAAATTTACCTCTTGACATGAAGGTGTTATTGGGTAAATAACAAAAACGTTTTTTCTCTGCTGACAAAACAATCACAAAAATTAATATGAAAAAAGCCATAAAAGAATTTTAAATTTTATATCAATTTTCTCAGCAGGACTTTGAACTTCTATCGTATATATATAAACGTTGAAAAACGATAACGAGAGTTTTAATACGTTTTTGAAAAGTAAAATAAACACATGCCATTTTGAAATTGGTGTATATTTATATTTTTACTCAAATTTTGTTTTTTTTATTTATCATTTTGTAAATAATTTGTTTTATTTAAAATCAGTATTAAATTTTTATAATCATATTTCAATTTTGTGAAACAATTTTAAAATAAAACATAAAATTTAATTTTTTACTGAATATTGAAGATTTAAAATTTGTTTTTATTTTTTTGTACTTCATTTCTTTTTCCAATATGTATTAACAAGCTTTAAAAGTAACAAATTCTGCAAAAAAATTGTGCCACCATGCATTAAAAAACTTCTTGTGATGTTTTTTTTAATACGGATTACATATTTGTAACTATTCATATGAAAATACAGTAATTAAATATTAGCATCAACCTCACTGCATATATAACATTTACGTCCTTTTCAATCTCTGTCTTTGATGTGGTTCTCATAAAATTCGTCCTTAATAATTTCATATGGCTTATTAGCCGGGTCAAAGGATATCATTATCATCCCATATTTTAGATGGCAAATAAAGGTTTTCCCACGAGCTTAAATTATTTGCGTCCCAGGTGTAATTTTTTCGTTCATGATACTTTTGATCATATTGAGAATTTTTTTAAAGTAACAAATTAGGATTTGGGCAAAAAATACATAAATACATATATGATTACTAGGATAATTGCTTTGAAAATTCAGAAAGCTCACGTTATAGAGGATACAAAGTACAAACATTTTCATCACAAATCTCAATAAGTTTGTTTATAATAAAAACAATGTATTTTGTAGTAAGAATTATACTACAACGTTTTGAGTGTGTCTTAACTTGTTCACGTGCAAATAAAAGAGTTTCTGCTCAATAAAAAGCTTCTTTCATCTCGAAGAAAAAATCTCAATAAAATAAATAAATCTCAATAAAAAGTTTCTTTCATCTTTCTTTCTTTTGTCTCTAGTGAAATTATAGTAATTCAAGCGCTATAATGTTTCGAAATTGGATCATATATATAAAACTTCCAAGAATTTGAGTAGTGTGCTTGTCTATCATGGGTAGAATTGGTGAATGTTACACGTGTGTAAAGTGATCACTTAAACCAGCCTATGACGGTCGTAAGCCCCGTAAATGTCCAGACTTTCATATTCTTCTTCATCTATGTTGAGATGTCAAAACATCTTATGTAGACAGCAAGTATAATAAAACAAGATAATTAAGCAGCTTTTCAGTTTTATATTGCATACGTATTTCAAATACATTTTGAGAAATGTAATAAATAGGTATAATAATAGTCGTTTTATGGTAAACTTTATTTTATTCAGCAAAATTTATATTAAAATGTAGCTCCTTGGTTTCGTCACAAATTCACCCCTTCAAAGTGCTTTCCCGCGTCACTTTACAGAAATATCCTCGTTTATATTGGTTTTGTTACAAATTCGTGCAAGACATGTTGATTTACTCATACAAAAAGTACAATTTAATTCTGATAGATATTATTTTGTTGCTGAACAAATTTTATTTTCTTTCAGAATAATTAATAAATTTGTTGAATAACTTTTATATTTATTTGGAAAACCTATTTAAACTATCTTAAGACGTGTTAACTTCATAACGGAATTTATAAGAAATAGTGGTATTTACTAAGTAAAACATTAATTGAAAATGGATAGATTTTTCCACAAAGTGACTGCCGAATCAATTAATGGAATTTATTTGGTTTGGTTATTAATACATATATTTTCAATGAGGCATTTATATTTTTTGATTTTAAACAGACTCCAATCCAGACTCCCCAAACCTATTTGGGTTAATTTATTAAATATAATGTCTAATTTAAATGTTTTTTTTTTGACTCACGGTTAAATTTGACTTCAGCAGTAAATAAATTTTTGAACGTACATTTATTTAATTTTGAATTAAATTATTTATCCTGTTTCTTTTAAATATTAAATTGATGAATATTAATAGTGAATTGAAAATCAAATATGTAAAAATATTAAAATATGACTAGGCCTAAAGAGCCAAAATACACAAAATTATTATCCATTTATTCATGTAAATGTATTCATTATTTTGGATAAATAGATAAAAGATTTCCTGTATTAAAATTTGTTGAGTAATAAAATTCTCTGAACTCCGGTAATTTTGTTCTGATTTAATGCAATAAGTTCTCAAAATGAATACCGCTTTGTTAACAAAACCGGGATACTATTTGTTTATGTGACAAAGGAGCTAACTAAATGTTCGTAAAATGCGGAAGCAATTATGGTAAATGTTTCATAGTTTTGTAGTTGAATTTATGTAGTTATGTAATACATATTTTCAAGAATATTTCATACAGTGTGCTATTAGTGTAGAATGATCACCATAACTCTTGGTAAATGGGTGAATTTCGTCAAAAGTTACAAACGGAAATCATAAAATGATCAATTAATTGTAAAGTCATGTAGATAAAACGTACTAAGGTAATACAACAATTTTTTGATGAATGCAAAACACTAATTTATAATCCAATTCAAGGTTTTAGTCTCGTTTTATTTTGGATTTTTTTTTCATTATTATGGAATAAACTGTGTTTTTTATAACAAAAGCATGTGTAACAAACATACTTGACCTTTTATTATCCAGTGCATGTTAATTTTATAGCACTTCAATTTTGATATAACAAAAATTTGGTAACTACACACATTCAAGATTTTGTAATATTAAGTGACTAAATTTAAAATTTAAAGAGAAAATTTTAAAGCCAATGAGTTTATGAGAAAATAACTTTTTCTTATTACAATATATTTAAAAAAAATCTGAACAATGCTTCTTTTAACGCATTTCGCACATAATGGAGAGATTTTTTTTAGAAAACATCTGTTTTATATATTTAAAACTAACATTGATTTTACAACATTTTGAGTGTGTCCAAATACTTATTCACAAAATCTGGATTATCTCCAATTACAGGAGTTATTTTCATATTATTTTTTGACATCTCATCAAACATGAAGAAGAATATGGAAGTCTGGGCATTTACGGGGCTGACGACCGTCATAGGCTGGTTTAAGTGATCACTTTACACACGTGTAACATTCACCAATTCTACCCATTATTGACAACGACACTACTCAAATTCTCGGAAGTTTATATATGTATATGAACCAATTTAGAAACCTTGTTCTTGAATCACTAGAACTTCACTAGAGATATCTATTGGTGAAGTTCTAGTGATTCAAGAACAAGGTTTCTAAATTGGTTCATATACATATATATGGAACTTCCGAGAATTTGAGTAGTGTGGTTGTCAATAATGGGTAGAATTGGTGAATGTTACACGTGTGTAAAGTGATCACTTAAACCAGCCGATGACGGTCGTCAGCCCCGTAAATGCCCAGACTTCCATATTCTTCTTCATGTTTGATGAGATGTCAAAAAATAACATTGATTTTAATGAGTCCTTTATGAACAGATAAACAATACTTTAAATGACACGAGAATGAAATTAAAGACGTCACTTAACTTTTAAAAATTAAAACTAATTTTAAATTCAAAATCAACTAATAAACACAAAATTGGGCTAAGGTGTGAGGAGTAGTCTTTATAATCTTCAAACATGAAAGGCTTTTTTTTACATTTTTCTGATATAAAATAAAATTAATATAAACCAGGTCAAGACAGCTAAAAACCCACCTTTGTCACCTGAGACAAACAAAACCAACAAAATTAATTGTCGTTATTGAAAAGCAGGAACTTTTCTTTTTAATTCGTATTTAATCGTAAAAATGTCAAGTTCACTCAAAGTGGACTTTTCTCCAAAAATGAAATCCCTTTTTCCCTGTAAAATTTAAGCAGGCTTATTATGATTTCTTACTTCAACATGGAAATAAAATTAGCCGAATAGTTGAAAATAGCATTTTCAAATATTTTTAATTAAAGTTTTACGTGGGATTTACCACTTTTTCTCAAAATATATTGTGACACGTGTTTCGGAGC
Organism: Brachycentrus maculatus; assembly: GCF_059751285.1. Taxonomy (NCBI): domain Eukaryota; kingdom Metazoa; phylum Arthropoda; class Insecta; order Trichoptera; family Brachycentridae; genus Brachycentrus; species Brachycentrus maculatus. The sequence goes on from NW_028281102.1 coordinate 1,367,518, forward strand.
ATTCCACATCATTTTCAAATATCAAACATACGGTGTTTGAAAATGATGCGGAATGCATCGAAAAGCATGGCGCAATAGTAAGTAAAACTTATATTAAAAATGGATAAATATAAACACAAGGTGACTGTTGAATCAATAAATAGAAAATTGTCAATTTATTTATAATATGAATGAAAGGAATTCAAGTTAGCTGAAGTATTATTTACCTTTAAAAGAAAGCTTCTTTACATCTCACCAGTGATTCAAGAACAAGGTTTCTAAATTGGTTCATATATACAGAGCTTCCAAGAATTTGAGTAGTGTGGTTGTCAATAATGGGTAGAATTGGTGAATGTTACACGTGTGTAAAGTGATCACTTAAACCAGCCTATGACGGTCGTCAGCCCCGTAAATGCCCAGACTTTCATATTCTTCTTCATCTTTGATGAGATGTCAAAAAAAAAAGAAAATAACTCCTGTAATTGGAGATAATCCAGATTTTGTGAACAAGTATTTGGACACACTCAAAATGTTGTAGAATGGCTAAGTAGATAAAATGTGATATTACTGTCATGTATCATGTATGAGAACAATAGATGATTTTTTCCCTACACACAGCATCTTTCCGGTATTATAACTTCATGATACAGATGGTTTATCGCCTGTTTTCATATAACATTGCAACGATATGCTCATTTTGATCGAATGAAGTATCAAGCACATTTTCGACTAAAAATTACAAATGTGTTTATTTCCCTTTGCTCTTCTCGTATATGTTATTACGTAGTTAATATTCTTGTTACATTTGGATCTAAATCTAGTGGAATCGCATTTCGAGCAGGCATTTATGATAATCATAAATTTAACCTCTAGGCATGAAGCTAGATATTGTTGTACAAGCACTAAAATATTAACCTAAATCCTCATACACCAACCTCATTAGACAACATGAATAATAATTATAATTAAAGTTCACGACGTTGTTATAATAATCCTTTATTATACGGCAGGGTTGGCAAATTTTAAAAAAATACAATAGTTATAATTAAAATGTAACTTTGTTTTAAAATCACTATAAATGTTTTATTATAACTTAATTATGATGTCTAACGGTTTCGAAGCTAATCGCTTCTTTATCAAGACTGATGAAGTGATTTTAAAACAAAGTTACATTTTAATTATAAAATGGAAAATCACAAAGTTAGTGCTTCAAATAATAATTATAATATTTTAGTTATTCGTACATGTACTTATCGTAAAAATTAATTACATCGAAAGGATATCAAAAGGGATAAAATGCCAAAACAGTACATTATTATATAAAAATAATAAAACACCAACTTCAAAGGTTTTTTTCATTTAATACATTTTACTGGCGACTAGGTTTTGTCATTTCAACATTGTTAGACTGGTGGGAGGTAAGATAAAATTGTATGTTACGTATATATCAAAACAAAGCAGGAGGTAAGAACCGTGATTTTATATATTTTTTTTTTGTAAAAATAAGTTTAAATTGAACAAATTTAAGAATAGCCTAATAATATTAATAATGTTCAAAGTATAGCAGTGAAATTTGATCAGCGATATGTATTTTGAAAGCGCAATTTTTTTGAAGATGTCTAAAATAAATAAATAAAAGAGGTATTTTTTCCCAATAAATGCCAGTAGAAAATTTACTAACATTAAAATGTCCTTTGTTGCACATAGACTTTGCTTCCTTCAATATTAATCCGTGAATTTCTTCATAATATAATAAATGTACTTCAATTAAATTAAATTCACTTTCAACCCTCTAAAGCTTCTAATCTTTAGGCGAATGTATGCTTAGATGGCAAAACTTTTTCAATATGAAAATAAAAAAATTACCATTTTTTATCCACCCTGAATATTCAAATCATTTTCGGTCAAAACACAATTTTATAAGTCGTATTTATCTCATCCTTGCAACAATTTTAATAGTATCTTAAGTGGGCTCAAATATTTGAATCATGGATATAATGGCAAATTTTGAACAACGCACAGAGTAAATACTTAAATCAGCCTTAAAAACACCCTTTTAATGTTTCCCCGTTCGTACAAATGTATGTTTGAATATCGTTTTTCGTCTCCCTACCCTTGTAAGTACATATATTTTAATAATTCAATATTTAAACATCATGATTTAAGGTAACTAAATTTGATTCCTTGTCAAATATGAGTTGAATTCTTGAAACGATACGTCGACTTCAGTTTAACGTGCAACCGGAAACCCATCCGTGACGGAATTACCCTCATGCACTTATTTGCCATCCCTGGTGATTTGTAGGCGCCTATACAACTCTCAGAGAGAAACATTAATTACGCCCAACCGATGTCCTGTTAACTTAAGCATTGTAAATTAAGTAAGGTGTTTGTCAAAAGAACAAGGCCCGAGTACGTCATCAAATTATTCTCAAATATTTCCGAGTTTTTTTTGTAAAGGCCCTTAAAGATGGACGGATGAATTCGAGATTCCAAATAGCGGGCCGTCTGGTTTATTCTTCTTCTTCTTCTTCTTCTTCTTCTCTTCTTTTAGGACTAGGTCCTGTCATTCTCGGGTCGCCCCTGGGAGGTGGAAGACCAGCTATTTTTCCATCGTTTAGGTGGTCTTCCTGGGGGTCTGATCCCGCCTATGCTGCTGTCCGCTGCCATCCTCACCACTCGATCCGAACTCGCTTATTCGAATCTGGATAAAACGATATGATTCCCAATGCAAACATTTTTTTATTTATTAAGTACTAAATCATTAGTTTTTTTGCCATTTACACTGTTTCATCGCACCAACACAAATCTTTAATTAATAAATGATTCCACTCACCTTTATTCACTAGCAATTTTTTGTACAAATTTTTTTATACTCTTTTTCGTAGAAAAAGCCCTATATGTGCCTACCTAAGTACTAGTTTTAAATAAAAGTACTATTCCATGACTGATTACTTTAATATTACACCTCGAGAATGAAGATACCCCTCGCCCGCCTAGTACGTCGGTAAAGATAACAACAATTATATAAATATGTTCCTTTTCGTAGATTTCCTCTGTACATTTTTGGACAAACGTTATTGAAAAAGTATATCCCACCCGAGGACATTAAAAAGGCACTTTGTATGAAAATGTGAGATATAAAAGATACATATATAGACAGTCCAGAGGTCAACGAGTGAAAGTCACATTTTCTGTTAAAATGAACATGTATTTGTAATGAAATATGCCTGTAAATGCCGGATTTTTAAAATTCGTTCGTATAAAAAGATACTTCTTCTCTGTTAAAATCTTTAGAAATATGAATACATATTGATGTGTGGCCCTCAGAAGTGAAATTAAGTATTCGTAAGCAATTAAATAAAAATAAGTGATATTGTAATAATGAACTGAAATTTGAAATATAAATTTTAAACAATAAATTAGGCATTTCTTAATACGTATTTTTTGTCACAGCAGGTCTAATTGACATGTGAAAACGGTTGTTGAAATGAACCATATATAAATTTTTTTTAAAATGTTCATGGACATGACACTGATTGACCACTGAAGCCTCCAAATATGTATTTTTAAAGTACTTTCTATTTCCACTCAACTTGACAACCATCCGGGACGTGTGTCATAGTGGAGAGAATTAGAAAAAATGCAAAAGGGTTTTTAAACATGACGGACATATTGGTTTCCCTTAAAAAATTTTGTACATATTTTGCTTTTAGCTGTAAGCCACCCAAATACCAAGTCGTAAAGGCTGGAACGATCAAACTTTTAACTTTCTTCGTACAAAAAAAAACAATAGATGTTTTATCTCGAGACAATTAACTACAATATTTATATTATTTTTTGACATCTCATCACAGATGAAGAAGAATATGGAAGTCTGGGCATTTACGGGGCTTACGACCGTCATAGGCTGGTTTAAGTGATCACTTTACACACGTGTAACATTCACCAATTCTACCCATTATTGACAACCACACTACTCAAATTCTTGAAAGTTCTATATATATGAACTAATTTAGAAACCTTGTTCATGAATCACTAAAACTTCACTAGAGACATCTATTGGTGAGATGTAAAGAAGCTTTTTATTAAGCAGAAACTCTTATATTAGTATGTGAGATCCGAATCCCGGATTATAATCACACACATGAGAAACGCCAGAAAATACCATTTTCATTTTTATTATTAAGCTTATAATTTGACCAGATCTGGTCAAAATACAATATTTATTTTGAGATATCGTCCATAGGGTGTAAAATCCGCGTCTCATAGATTAAACAATATTTTTTATTTTAAATTTGTATTGAAAAGATTTTATGAATATATGTGTTTAGTTTTACTTTAAAAAAACCTTTTTATCAAAGTGGTAAAATACATTTCCTAAAATAATTTACATCACGTATTTACATTTACTCACAGCACATAAAACAATTAAATAAAAAAAATCATGCTTTTAATTCTTCATACATTCAGGCATCTTATCATACATTTTCAATCCCTTATACATTATACAATTTTGAGAATCTTTTTTTTATCCTTATTTCTAGTACTATGTTTTTGAATGCTTACATTTAAATCTATTTTATCCTTTAAATATTTAGGCAATTCAGTGTTTAAAACTTGTATATAAATCATATTCTATGTTAGTCTTTTTTTATAGGTAACCAGTTGCGTTTTTCTCTCATTGTTTTCATTTTAATTCTCATTTTTTTCTACATTCTTATGTATATATTTCTTAAGTACAATGTTATTTTGAATTAATTCGAGAAAAATGTATTTTAGGGCTTAAAATCGTTAATCAAAATTTATAATGAGATCTGTATATTCCACATTTAGGCGTTGCAACCGCATTATTACGAGCTACAGCCGTATGCATGGCTGGCCTTTAATGTTTTGGGAAATTTCATTACTTACTATTATTTCCCGTCATGCACACGTGTTACCCACGTGACGTGTGCTATATGCTGTGTGCTATGCTATACTATGCTTCACATTATTCTAGCTGGCGGTCACTCAAGGACCCAACTTGAACACTTTACTCGGAATAATTCATTTTGCGAATAGTACTAACTCTTGATTGAATTGTTTTATATTAGGGTAAAATTATTACGAGGTCCTATTTGGCTGTTTAAATTATTATAATATAAAATATAAACAAGTACGTTATTTGAGCAAAATAGCTACAACAAATCCCGTTTTGTATTTTGTGTTGTTCTTGTTTTAAATATTATATAAAGATATAATTAAAAAAAATTGTTGCTGACGGAGGTTAGAAGTCACAATAAAATATGGAACAAACGCAAAATATAGAAATAGGTACATAAATGATCAAGAGTTGATATTATGAAAATTATATATATTTTTTTGTTTGTGTGTATTTTATGTTAAAATAGATAAAAACAAAAAAACGTATTAAAAGAACTCCACCGACAAAATACACAAGGTGGCTTGGTGGTTTTATACAAAAAATTAATTATGTTTATGAATTTTGAAATGCATGTACAAATATATAAAAAAAAATTATAAGTCAAATGTTAACGAAACATTTTTTTTTCGAAACCAGTTTTGAATTAATAGGGCATTTAAACAATGGAGCAAAATCGTGATTTGAAGTTATATTTCTTAATTTTTTAATTTCATAAATAAGACAGAATGGTTTGGACATGTGGAACGAATGAGGGAGGAATGATTTGTAAAACAAATTATGAGGCGAATTAAGTAAGTTATAAGACCCAAGAAAGAGTGGAGCACACTTACTTGATCAAGTATTTCAAATACTTGAAAGTGCAGGTCAGGAGTCAGAATAATCGGCGGGTATGTATGAGAAAACGCATGAATGTGAAAGAGGCGAGGATTGTTTGGAAAGACAGATGTGGCTTTCTATTATCTCTGCTTACCCCTGAGGGGAAACAGCGTGTTGCTTTGTAAGTTGATATTGTGTTTCTGAAACGTTAGGACTGAATATTGTGATTTTATATTATTTTTACTTTGTAATCGAAAAAAAAAAGTTGTTAAATATTGGTTTTATTGTGTTCCTTCGAAAAAATCGTGTTTTTCGTACAAGAATTGTTAGTGGAAAAAATTTGCTTTTCCATTAGTTTTTGTAGTGTTTCCATTTTGTTACGAAGGCTGTATGATCAATACCTGGTCGTTATATGAACAAAAACATTTTTTCGCGTAAAATTCGTTTTATTTTTTTAACAAAACATATCGCTCACTCCTTACAAGAATGTCATAAATCAAAAAACTTGATTTTTCAGGAGAACGTTTTTAAAGTTTAAAAATAAAACACAATGTATCAAAAATAACAATCAAGGCACTTATTGAACTTTTTACTGTGCAATAGATCTTTTTAGGTAAAATATGAAGGTTTTTTCTCCATTTGAAAAATATTTAGTTTATTAATAAAAATTTATTAAATACCTTTTCTTCAAAATGCAAAAACAACATTTTTTGCCCTGTAGCGGGTAAATATTAGGTTTAAAATATGCGTCTTTTGCTGGGATATAGTACATTTTCTGGGCATTCCGAAAACATGCACAACTGAAAATCTACGATTTTTTATTTCTGACGTTCTTGAAAGGAGTAAGCGATATGTTCTCACCTTTGAGCTTAATACACTTTGTTCAATATTTTATAAACTTTTAAATCTTATTTAAAAATACGATCTCTACAACTATTAAAAAAACCACATATTTCAGCAATGATTTCATTGTTTGAGCCAAAACATTAATTTTTTTCGTTTTGAAAAATAAGAAGTAATAATCGCTGGAGGCTGAATTCGGCGAGTATGTGTTGATATAATAGACGAGAAAGCAATTGGTATTCAGGCCAGATTTTTAACCCATAACCGATGTGGAAAGACATGTACTATCTTCTTCTTCGTCTTATTCTTTTTAAAAATCCTTAGAATCTGTCTGTGCTGCCGCCTGTCGCTCTTGGGAGGTTGACTGCCTTTCCACCTTTTTGGAGGTCTGCCCGGGGGGTCTCCGTCCTTCAGGGTTTCCTTGAAGGGTGATACGTGGAAGTCTGTCTTCTGACATTCTGTTTACATGCTCATTCATGTATCGCCTTCGTTGTCATCCTCACCTCACGATATCTTCCGTTTTACACATGCTCCGGATATTAGTGTTTTTTTTACACAGTCTCGCAACGTGTTTCCAGTTATAGATTGGAGAGGTACGATGTCGAGATTTTGTTCTAGTTTTTAAACTATGATTAATTTCAAAATAATAAAACAACATATTTATCAATAAATTCATTAGGTTTAAGTACTGGAATAAAGTAATCTGTATTTAAAAAAAAAATACAAATTGACGATTTTCTGGTCAGCCCAGTTGACTCAACTAACATTACATATAATAATAATAATCTTGGATGATTTATATAGCGCCATTTTCGTAAAAAACTACCTCAAGGGCGCTTATACAGGTATGGATTATGATATGAAAATGATAATGAGAGAAAATTAAAAAAATATATAAGTGAAAAATTACGTCGGTTGAGTCTGAAGGCAGGAAAGTGGAGCCGCCGTATTGTTGCGCTTTCTTCTAGGTCTTCTTAGGCTGGAACATGGCCAAAATGTTGGACAGGACGCTTCACTGTGTAATGGTAATGCCAGAGAGCAGCTTACATCTTCAAAGGTAAACAGATTAAGAGTTGCACAAACCTGATGCAACTTAGGGCAAAGGAGGATAATTAGTTCCTATAAAGCATGTTATGTATGTTGTAGTTGTTCGTGTGTATTTGTATAACGTCAAGCTTATTAACTGCAGTGCTACCATGACTGTCTTATGGGGATACATTGCAAATACGAGACTATATAATGAATGCGAATAGTAAATACAGAATTCTCCGGACGCTTGCGAACATGTCATTCATAATGACGTAATTTTTGGTTTGGAATGCTATTACACATCTCTATATTATATTATACTATTATTAGATTAAAACCATAATTTTTAGCTTTTCCACTTTATTTTTATATGACCAGCGACCGAGTTTCGTCGTTACCGACATCATCAGACTGGTCACCAGTCGCTGAAACCCGGTCGCTGGTCAAATAAAAATAAAGTGGAAAAGCTAAAAATATTGGTTTGATTCAGTGGATAATATAAATCTATATTATACTATATTATACATCTTTGATAATACTCTTTGCCTAAACGTATTTATCTAGTATTTTGTATATTAAAAGCATTGTTAACATTGTGGTATGGTAATATAACACTCTTCTTATCATTCATCGTTCACTTTGTGTAATACCATTTTAATTAACACTATATTCAACTTCAAGACCACTTTTAAAAATATTACCATTGTGATTCATTTTTCTTCTTTCTCTCTACCAAAATATTATTTTTGTATTAATGACAGACCGTAATAATTTTATTTTAATGACGATGGAATGATTATTCCAAAACCGGCAGTCACAAATTAGTGTTTACTAAAGTGTATTACACAAAGTGAACGATGAATGATAAGGAGACTGTTGCATTTATCTAATTTAATTTTTTGATTTGTCAGTCACTTTATGGTAATATCTATCCATTTAATTGCCAATTACCACTATTTCTTAAAATATAATACATTTTTGACACGCGCTAAAAAATCGTATTTAAAGATAAGTCTGAAAATGGCAGCCTTCAAAAGGAACTGGGAGTGCGATTAGGACTCGCAGGGTCCGCATTTAACAATATGAAGGCTGTCTGGAGATCGGATTTATACTCGGTGAAGACCAAATGCCGCCTTTACAATGCCTGAATTGCTCCTGTTCTCTTATACGGCTGTGAAACATGGCACCTTACAAGGGCTCAGAGCAGCCTATACTAAGCTTTGAGAATAGGTGTTTGCGGAGAATTTTAGGCGTGCGGTGGTTTGACTTTGTGAGGAGTGAAGAGATAAGGCAAAGGACGCAACAAATCTTGGTCAAAACTGTCGTCAAGAAAGGGTAATTCAGTTGGCTTGGCCATGTACTCCGCATGCCTCCTGAGAGCCTTAATCAAGCTTGACTTTTTTACAAGGCATCAGTTCGCACCGCCCAGGACGACCACTGCTGACAATTCGTCGGCAGTTCTCGTCAGAACTTCAGGACGCGGATCTGACTTGGGAGGATGCAAGGGAGCTGGCAGCCGACAGAAAAGCCTGGAGACAGTTTGTGGACTCCATATGCTCCACCTAGGGAGCGGATATGGTTTATTTATCAAATTTTAGAGTTGTGTCCTTGGGACGTCGAAGGATGAAGAGGATCATCTAGAGGAGACGTTTTAGTAAGCTGATCCCAAATTTGTAGCGTAGCGATAAAATTACATAAAAGGTATTATATTAAGACCCAGTATTCATTAAGTTGGATCACATTTTCTTTAAATCCAGGTAACATTTTACGTAATTTATTTTATTCTTAAAACACCGTTTTTGCATTGAAAAAATAAGTTTTTCTTTGAAATAATTATATGGTTTTGAAAAGAAAAGAGGTATTGAAAGGTTGGTAGTTAAAAAAATATAAATTTATGATTTCTTTATATATTTCAAAAAACAAAAAAATATCCAATAATAAAAATCGGGCGTGGGAAGACGTGTTACCTCTACGGCGGTTGGCCAGTTGAATGAATTATATGTTACGTTGTATGTATCTCCTTAAAAAAAGATAAAATTAAGTTGAAATATGTTTTTTAAAATTCTGTTTTAATAAATGTGAGAAAAAAGGTTTTTTTAATGTTAATTTACTTGATAATTATATTTAAAAAAAAACACGTAATTTAATTCTTAGTAAAATTAGTCTTTACTTTCACTCCTTGACTTTGTACTAGATTTTCGGTTTCAGGATGATAGGCATTTCCTCTACCACGAAGTCTTTAAACCCTTCCGTTGCAGTACATAGTACTTGATTAATTGATAAGCACCCCCACTTACTTTCACCCCAGTAGAGGATTTTAATTAGCATTAACTGAACATGTACGAGGTAAATTCAAATTAGCAAGAGAAAACTCATGGGCTTTGTTTCATAAAATATTTATGTGAAACGTATATAGTGTGAGGGCAAAGGTTGATTCTGTTTATTGTCGGATTATTATTTTGAATGGGGCTTGTACCTTAGAAAATAAACTACAATATTCATTACTAATCTACACCCTAGACGATACACTATCTGTGTATGTTCTCTCCATTAGATAAATAGAAATATTTCAAACGTTCATTTAAAATAAAAACTAAAGAACGCGATGCTTTTAAAATTTATGGTGAAAACGTGCCTTAGGGGATGATGGTTCTTAAATTTTTTTCTATTCGCGGCCCTCTTGCTAAATCCAGATCAAAGGTATCCTGGTTTTAATTTTTTTAAAGCACGCTTTGAGAAGTAACAGAAAATGTTTTTTTGTAGCCGTTTTGCAGTGGTTAGGGTGTTTTATTAAATATTTTGTACATTAAAAGCATTGATAACGTTGTGCTATGATAATAAAACACTCTCTTTATCATCCATTGTTTACTTTGTGTAATACCACTTTAAAAATACTTATTCGTGACTGTTGGTTTCGAAAAATCATTCTATTGTCAGGTCATTAAAATAAAATTATTACGATTTGACATTTGTATTAAAAATATATATAAGTGTTTATAAAAGTGTTATTTCACAATGTAAACAATGAATGATAAGGTGAGTGTTTTGTTTTATTAAAGTTTTCGGCTTTTGTATAGATAAATATATTGCTTGCTCCCAGTTACCTTAATTCTAAGAAAAAATATTATTATGTGAAAATTCAGAAAATCAAAATTTTTCTTCTGAACTTTGCTGAAACCGGAACTGCGTGGCATAAATTTTTAACGTAGCTTTTTAATCTACTATCTATCTCTATAGAACAAAGATACGGCTATGCGTAGTGAGCGAGACGAAACAAGGCCAGGCTTGAGCGTGGTTACTTCATTGACCTTTAAATGTATACTAAAAAAAATTTCGTATTACTTTACATCGCTGAGATTTCGAGATATGAATAAAAAATAGTTTATAAATAAAATCCAAAATTAAACTAACACGTGAGCTTAAAATAGCGAATGAATTTTAGAGAACAAGAAATTTATGAAATACAATACATTCAATGTGTTACAATATTCATACACATTCTTTTTATTTCTCATTATTGATTCTTACTATTATAAAATTACCTTTAAAGTACTATAAATGAATTTATTAAATTACGTTTAAAGGGAAATATGTGATAAAATATGTTCAACGTTAATTTTATTATTTATGTTAAATTTGTATAAGCGCTATCAAAGAATCTATAAAATTACATTCAAAGGGAAATATAATATCCTTCAAACATAACGCTTTAGAAAATCTCATTGATAAACTATTAAATTGTTATATGATATTTATAATGGAGTTTCTACGAAAATTCGCGCACCCCAAATATTAAATCTCGTTTTCTTTGTGAAACTGGAGATCTCCCACAAATTTATAAAAAGATACAAGACACAAATATACCTACAAAGCTTTCAAGAAATATCTGGAAGAAGCCTGACGAAAGAATATAATGAAAATAAATATATATGGCGCAATTGAAATCCGTATTTATTTTTCCTTTTTGTAATATCACATATCATAACAATTCTCAATTTGTGTAGCCTTAAGGCACAAATAATTGAAAAAAAACTGCCTTGGCATTTTGCTATCGAAGAGAAGTTGTGTAATTCAATCTAGAACAAGTTAAGCATTGGATGATATTTTTAATCTAATTATAAATATCAATCAACTCGCAGAAAATATTTGGAGTTTTAACAAAACATGCCCTAAGGAGAAAATTATAAATAATAATTTTAAAAAATACTGCTGTTGAATTATATTTATAAGCTTATTTTTATCTCTTAAATAGACTTGAATAGACAATACCGCAACAAAAAATTCATCCGTTTTTTTTGTTGTTGATATGACTTGAACTTTTTGGTATCCTTTGTTTTTGAAGATTTTTTTTGTTCTATTAAAGGTGAATTGTTCATACATAATGTCAAATACAAGCTATCCAATAAAGCGTATTCGTAATATCATTCTAAGTAAGTACTAAGTTTTCGAAAATCCACTCAAAATTATGATAATCATGGTTAATGAACAACCAGTGACTGATTTGAACAAAAATACACTTATTGCTAGAAACCTCACGCAACCTAAACTAATCAAACCTAACAAAACCCAACCTCCCAACACAGATTGAAATAAAACATGTTTTTAGATAGAACTAACAAAAAAAAAAACACTAATTGATCTATATACCTTTTTTGTAATAAGTAAGTTAAATAATAAATGCAACTCCAATTTGTTTTTTATATTTTTATTTTAAACAACACACATTGGAAAAAAAATAAAATTAGGAAACTTCTTTGTCTTATGGAACTTTTCAGAAATTCAATCCAATAAGTATATCCACGATTTGAATTTGTCCACTGATAACCGATGGTTAACTATAACTTGTGGTTATGTAACTTAACGAAGGTTAAATACGTATTACATTATTTAAAACCGATTCCGTTTGTAACGAGACCGTTACAGGGTTTATTTAAGCAGGTTGGTTTTAACCTTATAAAGGTCCCACTAAGTCTTCACTTTCTGCACCCCGCGCGTAGTAGCGCGCTTATCACTCCCCATAGAACCTATAAGGTTTCTTTAGTGCTGAGATTAAGTCGCCTCAAAGGAAGCTTAAGACGATCATTCGGTGAACAAGCATGAACGTTGTTTGCGCTGATGTACGATATAGATAAAGAGATTTTAAACATCGTACTATTTTTTCGCTTCCGTAAATTTGCTTGGCATCCGTTCTGGAGGTCCCGGGTTTGATTCCCAGAGGGGTCAAATAAATATAAATGATTTTTCACTGTTATACAAATTCAATATTACCCTAGACTGGTTACCTAAAGCGGAGGGCTGATCACCTTTCCTTCGTGTGTCAACGATCAAAATAACACTGTGTTTATATGATGGAGTGCCCTATGCACCATTGGGTGCGGATAAGAGTTTGAAGACCAAAATATTCGATGATCTGATCTCATCTATTAAATTAATACTCGTATTCAGAAATTCCGTTAATATTTTGCCTTGCAACGGAAAGCCTATATAAGTAAGGTGTTTTGGCCAACCCTTACTCCCTCTATTGTACCCTCCACCAATTTAAACAATAATTTGTCTTGTAAAATACCATCGCTTTGTATCCTATGTACTTAAAATTAATTTGCAAGTAGCGTGGTATCTTTCAGGTAAACAAAATTCCCAGAGGCAATAAGTAGTAAATCGAAATACCTCCATATTCTTATACTTTCGCCGTTCTTTCGTTTGTTCAAGAAAAGTCAATTGGATAGTTAGTTTTGTTGTTTTTGGAAACAATTGATACTGATATTTATTCAAGTTTTTTTTTTATTCTGGACTAATTTCAGATGACAAAATATTGTTTAACTGACATTAAAAAAAAAAAGTCAAACACACGTGAGAACCATGCTAAAAAATTAGGTACGTTGATAAATTGAAGAAAAGTGAAATATGTTAACTATGATGCATTTCAAAAACAAAATGATAATAAATTAAATAGATTATATCCCTATCATGATTTGCTTTTGTGTGCATAAAAAAATATATGGAGGATACAACAGTTATGTTTTAATTTCATTTCGTCTGTAGTCCGTTGGTAACTCTATTTGTATGAAAATAAATACCAAATAAAAAAAACACAAAAAAATTAAAGTTATTTTTGTTTTACAAAAGTAGCCCAAGTTATATTGTGAACATTATTTAAAAAAAAAAGTGGATTAAAAACGTCAAATACATTTATACGTTTACCACGTCCGATATTTTCCGGCAGGGTGTATAGAAAATACGCCATGATCTCATTTTTTTGTTATTGTAGAGACGTCTTCTAGTAGACCCTGTTATTTATATTCTCTTAATAGACGAGGTTATAAAAAATAAAAAATAAACTGGTAAAACGTAAATAATAAAAACCTTTTTAGTAAAGGCAACAACCCACAACAAGTAAAAAATATATTGAAAAAAATCGTGGATACCAACCGTTAATATTTTGGAATTGAAAATAATGGTCAATATGCAAAAACGAATGTAATTTATAGGGCGAGCCAACAGTTTGTTGTACTTAAACGATTATGTACATATTATATTATTCCCAAGAGTGGAGAAATAATTTGCGGGTTAGATATAAAAATAATATTACTTCACATTTCGGGAAATTGTAGATACTAATTATAAATTATTATTGTGTCCTTTTATTTTCTCTCGGCCATAAAAAGGTTTTGTTTGAGGGCCAGTCGGGAAATTGGTTCAATCCCAATCTTAAAGCTTAAAAAAAGATTTTATTAGTAAGCTTTTCCACTCAAAAAAAGTTTGTAATTGTCGTATTGGCCATCTCTGGCATTTTACATTTGAATATAGTTTGAATGATATCTGTAAAATTTTATAAATATTTTTAAAATACACCAAGATAATTGTAATATTTTGACTAGTTTATTGGTAAACCAAAAGTATAAGAAGACTAATGTACTGTACTGATTAGCTGGTGCTTTGGTTAAATTTTGCAATGAAATATCCTTCCAAGGGATTCGTATACGAAAGCTTATGCAAGCGAGTATGGGTGTGCTAATGCTCTATTAACTTTTGTGTCTTTAATGATATATACATTTATATTAACAGATATCAACCAGATTATTGACACGGCTACTTATATTTAATCAAGATATTGAATGAAATTCATTTAAACAGAATTAAAAAATATTTTTGTTGTATGCAATACTACGATGACAATTTTATCAAAATATTAATTATATCCTTAATAATTTTATATTATTTTTAGGCTTAAATGAACCTAAGTTAGTTTTAACATTTTTATCACATTTACGAGTAACATTTTGTTTTTCTCGTATTTCTGCACTTTTTAATATTGTACTATATATGTATATCTGTTTTACTACTTTTATTATTTTTCGCAATAATTTATATTTAATAAAGCAATACTTTTCGTGAAAATTCTTCGTTTATTCGACAGCATTGAAAGTAATTTAATTTTTTAAATCTGAAATTCGTTTCTTTCTCCAATATTTCACACTATTCGTTATTAAAATGAAAGATATTTGTATTTTGTAAGGTTTTTACATCGTAAAAATTCGTTAAAAACAGACAATTTTGTACCTACTAAATTATGTGGGTTGGATGAAATGAGAAATATTGCGACTAGCAAAAACCTGCCCAAAGCTAAATATTCTGTGCAATAAATTATTCATGGACTATTCCTAGAATAATCTTAAAAATTAGTTTTTCGTAAATCTCTGAAATGTTTTACGTTTAATTTGAAATGAGCAATCACCGTGTTATTAAATGCCGTGTTTTGAATACCTTCCGATTCCACAACCATTTAATTTTAGCGAAAGAAAATATTCATGAGTAATTTTCTGTAATTTCGTGAATTTTAGTTACTTTACACAAAGACACGGTCGATGCGTTCTATTACATTTCAGCGTTTACCAGGGTTGGTAGAAAATAATTCTGTTACATAAATAAAATGTTATTATTTAATAATATGTTTTTGAATAAATAAATAGTTCTGGAGGTCCCGGGTTCGATTCCCAGAGGGGGGTCTAATAAATATAAGTGATTTTTTCACTTCAATATTAATTCAATATTACCCTGGACTGGTACCTGAAGTGGAGGGCTGATCACCTTTACTTTGTGTGTTAACGATCAAGATAACACTACGTTTATATGATGCAGTGCCTTATGCACCATTGAGGTACGGATAAGAGTTCGAATTGTTTATGTAGAAGTAATTTTACTATACGCGGTAACAAGAGTTTAAAAAAAAAATTCTAGACAATTTTACTGTACAATCTAAAAATAAATGATGATGTTCTCTCCAATAAAGAAACTTATCTATTGTGCTCAGAGAGGGACTCATACTACTTATTTATTGTTAATGTTTGTAGGTGATATAATTTATTTTTATTATTATTGTGTGTTTATTTTTTTCTTCGATTAACACGTATTTAAGTCATTCAACCGCCCCACACATACGAACGTACGTGATACGCGCGATTTTTCTTCACCATTCCGCGCTAACGCATGACCTACGCGCACGAGAAAAGATATCTGTTCCAAAAATATTTAATGCGTACCGGATACACTGACAAATTTTTTTCAGGCTTCATACCTAACAATATTTTGTGACAACAAACGTTGTGATTTTTTGCTTGTTTATAAAAAATATGCCTGAAAATAACCCGAAGTTAGATTGGTTAATTTATTTTTTAGCTTTTTAACGTCTTTTTTTAATATCTGTAGGAAGGTTATTCAAGTATTTAGCTCAAAAATGTTTAAAGTTCTGTTGAAATTGTTTGGTATTGTGAAGTCATTTTGATATCTCGAAGATGAACCTTTTTCGATTCAAGTATTTTTCACTCTTAAATATGGAATAATTGCGTTTTTTTAAACGGATTTAAACAGCATAAACCGCTCTATTATAAACATTATATTTTGTAATTGGACTAAAAATAGTGTAGGAAATCTGTACGTCATCATTGCCATTGTTCGCGTTATCTTAGCCTCTGACGTCAATCCGAATTACTTCACTTCGATGGATATTTTTATGCGAGAGGTGAGAAAAGACAAAACAATACTATTTTTAGAGAGCTGAGGGAAATCCAACACCCCAGGGATGTGAAGGGAGATTAACAGACTTACGTTTGGCCATAAAATTTATATCCCAGGACCCGAGTCAATATTAAACTTGGAGGTATCATCGCCAACCTCAATTAAAACTTTTAAAGTATAAATGAAAACAACGACCGTCGTCGTGAGCGCCTAAGTATCTTTAAAAACATGTAATAAATTTTGGGAGAGTCGAAAAAGTCGATGTAAAAATCAATGTTTCCTTCTTTATTTTAACTTTTGTTTACTGTAATTGCAGTTGTAAAGTGATTGATCGTAATAACGTTACATATCAGTTCTTATAATGAATCTGTATAAGTTAGTATGGATGAAATAAGCATTTTATTATAATTTATAAAAAATCGAAGTAAAAAATAAATATTTTTCCCGTAAATTTTTTGTTTATTAGAATTGCAATCATGGGACGATTTATCGTAATTATCGTTACAGTTAAGTTCTTATTATTGAATTTTTATAAGAAGGAAAGGAAAATATGTATTTTATTAAAATTTAGATAAAAATGTTGTTTTATTCGAACAAGAAATTAAAAAAAAATACATGTACTGCATTTTCTAATATCCAAATTTAGCAAGTATGTAAATTTTGTTACCGATTACAAAAAAAAATATTAAATACGTAATTCCTATTCTAAATGACATTATTTTGTTCAAAGAAATTTGATTGTATTTAAAAAAAAACATCGGCCTAGATAACGGTCCATACTTGCTGGCTTTGCTTTATAACGTTGAATTTATTGACCACTACAAATGCGAACGCAAGTTTAAAAAAAAAAAATATATGGTTCTTACTATTGGTTAAAATGAATTTTATTTAAAAACGTTTGTGCTAATATTTTATACTACGTTCACTGTAAATCTGCTGACACGGAAAATTGAGTCCGACCGAAATGATTGAACATTCCTAAATTGAAAATGGATGTTCAGCTGGAATTGGAAACCGCTATAATGGGGATAGTTCACAGCGCATCAAATAGCTAATTTATTCATGGACTGTCATCTGCGAGACACCAAACCGCATATTTAGTAAATAGAAGCGAAATATTCAAATACTACAATTTACAGAATTGAACATAATAATAGAAATGTCCAAATATCGTACGTACATAATTCCGTTAGTTCTTTTGACATAGAACCATCCCCATAAATAAATAAACCTACACTTATCCGTTCAACTTACCTTTACAAAAAATTTATGTATTTTTTTGACATCTCAACATAGATGAAAAAAATATGGATGTCTGGGTATTTACGGGTGAATGTTACACGCGTGTAAAGTGATCACTTAAACAGCCAATGATGGTCGTAAGCTCTGTAAATGCCCAGACTTCAATATTCTTCTTCATCTATGTTGATATGTCAAAAAATAATATGAAAAATAACTCTTATAATTGGAATTCATCCAGATTTGTGAGCAAGTATAACATACTCAAAATGTTGCGAATATTACTTTGTTTAAAATCTTTAATCTCCACAGGTTGTGCACCATTTGCTTTGACTTCTTCTTTTAATTGTTTGTCAGCCGTCTTTCCACTCTTCTATTTTTTCCAGACTTCTCTCGTTTGGGCTTATAAAATCCACTTACTAACCGCGACGAAATCAATGTTGTGAGATATTTTTTTAATTTTTTTTTATAGAACATATTTTTGACATTAATGGCATTGTCATCTGTTGAACGTAACATCAACACACACAATACAAAACATTGCTCATAGCGGACAGCGTGCTTGTCACTTAGCCTGGTGATTCATTTTACATAGCGCTAGCGATATTTTGTATACGATAATACGATCCCATGAATCCTGAATACTGCCAGTGAGCACATATGCATCTGAGACTATGGTTCTGGTGGTTATGGTAAAGAGAAATGCAGAGAAGTTCAAGTGCATACACCGATCCATAGAAAGATCCATGCTTAGTTTAAGCCTGAGGGATAAAATTAAAAATTAATATACCAGGAAAAAAACCAAAGTTGAGGACAAAACTCAAATGGCAGTGGGCAGGACATATAGCGAGACAGGACCTCACAAGATGGACCCCAAAAATTCTACGATGGAGACCTTGGTAGAGCAAAAGAGGTGTCGGAAGACCCCAAAAGAGATGGTCGGACGATATTGTCGCTGTAAAAACTGGCTGCAAGCAGCAACCAACCGGAGTAAATGGAAAAAAGGGTAATAGGCCTATATCCAGCAGTGGAGTTCAGAAGGCTCGTAAAGAAGAAGAAGAAGAATTCGATATCCACATTACGGATTCAGATGAATCAAAATGTTAAGTTTGTCTTTTGGTGTGTCTAGTATTTTCTAGTGGAATTCGAAATCCGTTCAGTAAGGGTTTCAGTATATGCAGCTTTGTTATTACTTTCATCAATAAGTGATGGCGCGATGTTCCCTACGTGATCATACTATATATATATATATATATATATATATATATATATATATATATATATATATATATATATATATATATATATATATATATATATATATATATATATATATATATATATATAAATATATGGATATTTACTATTTGAAATATTTAAAAAAATGTTAATCGTGTCATAAACTGCCGCCGAAATTAAATAAATGGATATTTCGTACTCAAATGGTTCATTTATTTTTTTAAAAAGTAAACATGTATTTTTTTAGCACATTGATTCGACATTTATTTTGTAAAATTACATGATGATTTGAATATTATAATTGAACACTTGTAACTTATCACTTTTAAATTCAATAATTTAAACACAACTAGTTTCCAGAGCTACAAATGTTTTCATCAACAAAACTGAAAAGAACATCTGAAGTTTTCGAAACTATTCATGTTTACTCAAAATGTATCTTAAACAATTATTTAATTTTGTATACTGCATACACAATTTTTAAAACCCCATGGACGTAAATAATACAAAAATGAATTTTACTACGCAAAATAAAATAATTTTGCTTTTGTATACGTTGGGCTTCTACAAGTATAGCATTGTAATTAGGAGGTAATTAATTTGTTTTCTGGCAATTGAAACAATCCGTTCAACATTAAACTGTAATTTATTTCACAACACCTGTATGTATATTGTATACTCGTATAATATTCATTCAAAATTAAATAAGTTTTCATAAAGCGTTTCACGTTGAATGAAGTAATTACTTCCTGAGACTTTTATTTAATTTAAACTTGGCGAATTTTCTTTCAAGGCAAATAAAGCACTGCATGTTTTATAAACTATAAAAACAACCTTGTTTCTGAAATTACCTGCTTGATTTATGGCATCGGTAGATTCTAGTTGTAAATTTAATATCTATTTCCCTGGCAGAGCAAAGATGGCACAACAATAGTATACATATGGGTGTATTCTGTGTTATCTGCCTCCATAGCGTAGTGGCTAGCATGTGACGACATGCCGGAGGTCGCGGGTTCGATTTATAGGGAGATAATAATAAATAAAAATATTTTCCACTCAAATATTTATTTAATATAACCCTGGACTGGTAGATGGAGCATAGACTGATTACGTTGCCTTTATGTAATTAAAAATCAACTTATTAATTCATCAATTTAGTGCAGTGTCCTATGCACCATTGGGTAGGGATGAAGGTAAGAACAGAAGAAGGATTTTTTTGTGAACTTGCTAATAAATGACCAAGAAAAGTCCATAAAGAATAGTTTAAGCGGATTCTCAATATTTTTAGTGTGTCCAATTCTTTGATTACAAATCTGGGTTCTTCCATTTAGGAGGTATTTATATTGGTATAACAATATAGATGAAGAAGAATATGAAAATTTGGGTATTGATGAACTATCATAGGTTGGTTTGAGTGATCATTTCATAGATGTGTAAGAATGTTACATAATGACAGCACATCCTGCAAATACCCAGACTTCGTCATATATGTTAAAATATCAATATAAATAATTCCTCTGTGGACAAGTCCAGATTTATAAACGAAAAAATTGACACACTAATAATATAACGTATTTTTTTACTAAACTTCTATTTTTGTAATGATTTATTGATGTAATAATCTCAATACAATATAAGTATCGAGGGTTTTATTTTCAATATCATACAATGTTTAAATTTATAACATTCATTTAATTTGAGCCATATTCAATAGTTCTATTTCGTTTCACGATTTAAATATACGAGTTTATGTACGCGCATGTGTGCACAGTCCTCGGAAAACAATATATAATATTTAATTCACAAAATAATTATTACCGAGTAAGAAAGTCAAACAGAATGAAACCTCAAAATGTTATATTTTCAGCTTTTAGCTTTAGGCCATGTAATGGATTTGATTTTTGGTCTCTTGTTAAATAATATTTGTATGGCTTTATTGTTTACTTGAAGATAAAAAGGGTAATTTGACATTTTATTATTATTAATGATAACGAATGTGTAAAAATAATTAGATTACTTAAAAAAACATAAGTGTTTTTACAAAATGTATGGTTTCCCCCTAAGTTTATTACTTAGTAGCTAGTTATTTGAAATTTGCCGAACAGTTAAAAATATTAACGTATCTAAGTTAAAACTATATCCGCTCCCTATGTGGAGTATATGGAGTACACAAACTGTCTTCAGGCTTTTCTGTCGGCTGCCAGCTCCCTTGCATCCTACCAAGTCAGTTCCTTATCCCGAAGTTAAGACGAGAGCTGCCGACGAATTGTCAGCAGAGGTCGTCCTAGATGGCGCGAACCTAATGCCCTGTAAAAGAGGCAAGCTTGATTAAGGCTCATGGAAGGCATGCGGAGTACATGGCCTAGGCAACTGAATCGCCTTAACAAGTATTTGACGTTTCGCTCACTCCTTTCAAGAACGTCATAAATCAAAAATAGTCAATTTTCAGTTATGCATGTTTTCGAAATGCCCAGAAAATGTTCTATATCCCAGCAAAAGCGGCATATTTTTATCTTTATGATTAACCGCTACAGGGCAGAAAGTGTTATTTTTGCATTTTGAGGAAAAGGTATTGTTGAATTTTTTTTTAAATAAACTAAATATTTTTCAAATGGAGAAAAAACCTTCAGGTTTTACCTAAAAAGATCTGTTGCACAGTAAAAAGTTTTATAAGTGACTTGATATTTATTTTTAATACGTTGTATCATACTATTAAACTTTTAAAACGTTCTCCTGAAAAATCAAGTTTTTTGATTTATGACGTTCTTGAAAGGAGTGAGCGGTTTCTTCTCAAAATTAAAATCACCAAAAAAAAAATCTGTGGAATCGCATATGAAGCGAAAAGCACACCTTACAATAAATCCATTAAAAAACACCTTCAATTTCAGTCCTAAGCTTTATCGAGATTTTGAAATTTTAAAATTAAAGGCTTTCAGAATTTTCAAATTTGAATAATTTAATTCCCTTGTATTTCATGTACCGCGCAATCTTAGTAATCAAAATTGAATTTAGCAGAAACTTTGTTTTAATTAGTAAGTGCCGACAAGATTCCTTTTTACCCCCTGGACACACGAATGCGATTCTTCTTAATCTAATCCGGGGAGGGTTTAAGTGCTTCCCTTGTGTTATTAAATTATAATTTAATATGCATTCTGAAAATGCGAAACTCAAACTTGTACATTAAAAGAGAAGATAAAGGGTGAACTTTACTTCTTCCTTTATTTATGTTCCATACAAGCCACAAGAGGTACAGACTCATTTAATATGTTAAACTAATTCGGAGTTTAGATAGTGAATATTAAGCATCGAAACACACAGATCTTCTTTTAAAATGTTGTAATTTAAAAAAAAAAGTTTTTTAATAAAAAAATATATTTTATTTTCAAAGTTTTTTCAGGTAGCTTTTAGACATGAACTAACCTAATGTTATTGGAGGCTTGTCGAAAATCTCGTGAACTAACAGATACAATAATGCCTCTATTTTATAAAAAAAATCAATTAGCTTTCAATGTAAAATATAGTTATATTATAATGGTGATGTGTGCGTGCGTGCGTGTGTGTGTGTGTGTGTGTGTGTGTGTGTGTGTGTGTGTGTGTGTGTGTGTGTGTGTGTGTGTGTGTGTGTGTGTGTGTGCGTGTGTGTGCGTGTGCGAATGCGTGTGCGTGTGTTTGTGTGTATTTGTGTGTGTTTGTGTGTGTGTGTGAGAGAGAGAGAGAGGGAGTAAGAGAGAGAAGAAAATAAATAATGTAGTATGTATTATTAGTTATTTGGCTAAGGAAAAACAGAAGATGGTAATTGACTGTAGATATCCTTCTCAAATTCTTAAATACATTTCGGACAATAAACAAACGTTTTAAGACTTAAATGTATCGATGTTTAAGAAATATATATATTTTTTATTAAATAATTTAAAACATAAATATGTTAAAACATATCACATTATGTCGTGGGGTGATTACTATTAGTAGAAACAAATTTAAAAAATCAACTCCTTAATAAGCTTTCTCGAAATAAAACAAACTGAAATAAAAAGTTGTCAGCAGTTTAATGAATCATCTTTTTAAAATTATTGTAATAAATAAATACAAAATAAAAATTTACGATGATTTCGACGCCTTATGAAATATATTTGACGCATTTATATACCAGAAAATCAATTTAATTTTTAGTGGTTAACACTAAAACATGGATTTCAAAGTTCTATTAAATACGGACTCATACATATTAAATGAGTTCATGTCGAATTGTTGGGTAATATATCCAAAATAAAACAAGGTTTTGTTGGATTGAATTCTACATTTATTTATGTATATCTTAATACGTGACGCGTTTCGTCTTCTTAGGACATTATCAAACACTATGTGATAATTTCCTAAGAAGACGAAACGTGTCACGTATTAAGATAAACATAAATAAATGTAGAATTCAATCCAACAAAAACCTTGTTTTATTTTGGATATATTACCCAACAATTCAATATGGAATTCTACCAACTGTCTGCAGTTACAATAAATGAGTTCATGTCGTTCAAAATAATAAAATACAATTAAAATTTGGTCTATTTCCCAACCTCGTAAATGTTATAATATTTTTTTTCAGAAAAACAACATATGTAACGTTAAGTAAAAGTATTATTCCATTGTTTTCGTTTTCAATAAAGTAAACAGTGGTTCTTAAAAATTAAAATGTAGTTAGTGACTTTTTAGGGCTTATGGACACGTGCTGGAAAATGATTTACCGTGTTCGGTTAGGTACTTTTACGAAGGGTTAACCTACATTCTCTCCCCATTATCTCAACCTTTTTCTACAGGGTCAACATAAAGTTGTTGGCTCATACTTTAGATCTAATACTTTTTCGGCTCGTGACGTGACTAAAATATTTATACTTTCGGATTTTTACAGTTTTAAGGTCTTTATCTGTCATATTACCCAACACATTTTTATAGGCCCCTCGATCTTTCTTACTAAGCCTCACCATAAATATTCCATAGTTCCATTCAATATATCGCAATTGAAAATCATATTTTCTTACAGAGCTCAATATTTTTGAAAAAAATATGAAACGCATCGGAATTTTTATTACGAAATAAATTGTAAGATTAAAAAAATATTTTTTGGAGTTTCAATTAAATTTATTTCGATATATTTAACATTTCTTAAAAAAACACGTAGTAAATCTATGCTATCTCTCTCATTACTTCATTATATTTTTTCCAACCTCAATGCACCTAAGGGTGAGCTGCTCGAGTGCCAAAGGGACTATCACTTTTTGTCATGAACACAAGGGAACATAATGAAGAAAAAAGATAAAAAAGTATTAAAGTGAATGAAAATATTGTTTTTGAAATCGCAATCTGAATATTTTGAGTGTGTCCAACTTTTTTATTACAAATTCTGAATTTTGCTCGTCATAAGAGTAATTATTATTATATTATCAAGATTTTTATTTATTGATAGCTCAACATACATAGATAGAGAAAAAATGGAAGTCTAGGTATTAAATACATTTTATGAAGGTTTATGTACAGTGAATACTTATTAATTTCAACCATTGTTGTCTCTAAACAAGTAGCACATGGAATAAATTTTCAACTGAAGCAAAAATATAACTTTTAACACGTGTACAAAGTGATCACTCAAACCAGCCTATGACAGGTCGTTTGTCCAGTAGTTACCCAGAATTCCATATTTTCTCTTATTTTGTTGAGATATCAATAGCAAAAACTTTGACATTAATCAAGTTAATAAAAATCAATTGATTTTTTTATGCGGATACGAGGTATGTTCATTTTAGTTTTTTAAGTGGATATTTATACAAAAAAAACTTTTACAATAATGGGAAACCATCATCATTTGTCATTCGATTGACATCAAAGTGTTATTCGATTCCCTTGTTTGGAAAGTTGCTGAACAAAGCGCAGACAATAGACGTTCAAACATATTAGGGGATGTATTTCAGACACATAATTTCGATTCCTTCCTCGGGACTTTATTCAGAGCGTGAAACGTATCCTTGTTTGCCTTCACGAGGAAGTGGATACAACCTTACCGCATTAAGGTAATATATATGCACAAATTGTTTTACTCGTACAAATCTATCGTGTCTTTCCATCGATAATTTTGTATTTCAATTTTCAATTTTTTTTTGTCATCTCAACAACGATGAAGAAGAATATGGAAGCCTGGGGATTTACGGGGCTTAAAACCCCATAATTGCCAAAAAACTCCTATAATTGGAGATAATCCAGATTTGTGAACAAGTATTTGGACACACTCAAAATGTTGTTGTGTCAATTTTTATATTCATCTCATTTTACTCGTCCACACGTTGCTGTGTCTGATTAAAGCAAAAAAAGAAGCATATGAAATGCTGTGACGAAATTGCACAGATATTGGTGAATAACATTCAGATATGTAATATTTTGACCACATAAGCGTTCACATTTTTATTTGTATAGATATACAAATGCAAAACAATCAGAGTTATCGCAGTCATAAATCTAAAGGTTGGACTCTTTCGATGCTGTTACTTTCAGGCTCGAAAGTTCAAAATAATCTGTTAAAAAGACACCCTATAACAAAATTTCTAATTTGATTGGACGCCTTCAGGGTACATATGTACTTGGTAAAATTATGTTTATGTATGACATAGTGACATTCATTATAAAGTTTTTTCACTTCATGAAAAAGTTCACTTCTGAAATCAAATTTTAACTAATTTAGTTTTAGTTTTTAACTTTAGTTTTCAATCTTGCAACTCCGTTGGGTTTCTTGAACTTTATAAAACAGGACGGCGCAACTAGAACTTAAATTTCATTCAATGAAAATACAATGTTTTTAAAATTTTCATTTTTATTGTTTGCTCAGATTAATGTTAGAATCATGTAGTGAAAATGAGATTCACCATTTTGTCACTTCGGCTCCTGTCGTAAAATACGTCTCTTTCAACTAATTGTTCAATGACAATGGATTATCTTCGATTTCTCTAGTGATTGATTAGAGATCATCGATGATTTTTGAACTTTTAGAATATGCTTCCGTATGAATATCTAAAAGGGTTTAATCACACTGTCGTGAAGTTCACTGAAATTCCCTGAAATTCACTGAAATTACATTTTTATAATGATAGGTTGGTAAAAAAATTGTTGATAAAATAAAAGTCATTATTTCAGCAATACAAAAACGACAAACAACTCTTCCATTTTGGCACCTAATACTTTTCATGTCTAAATTATTCAATTGATGTGACAAAAGTATGAATCTTACACAAAATCGATTTCTTATGGCCATAAGATAAATGCTGTCCAATGAGAATATTCTCGGTCTAATAACCACAAAAAACATTACCACGTTTTGGATGAATATGCACAAATTTTGATTTTTTTTTATTGACTCAAAATAACAGTGCTTCTTACGCCACTATTTACAGTGCATATTATTGCCAAAGGACAAAAGGTTTTTTTACAACATTTTGAGTGTGTCTAAATACTTGTTCACAAAATCTGGATTATCTCCAATTTGAGGAGTTATTTTTATATTATTTTTTGACATCTCATCAAAAATGAAGAAGAATATGGAAGTCTGGGCATCATGTGTGTGATTATAATCCAGGATTCGGACCTCACATACTATTAATAAGAGTTTCAGCTTAATAAAAAGCTTGTTTTTATCTCACCAATAGATGTCTCTAGTGAAGTTCTAGTGATCCAAGAATAATGTTTCAAAAATTGGTTCATATATCGCTCACTCCTTTCAAGAACGTCATAAATCAAAAATCGTCAATTTTCAGTTGTGCATGTTTTCGGAATGCCCAGAAAATGTACTATATCCCAGCAAAAGAGGCATATTTTTAACAACATATTTACCCGCTATAGGGCAGAAAGTGTGGTTTTTGCATTTTGAAGAAAATGTATTTTTTTATTATTTTTTTAAATATACTAAATATTTTTCAAATGGAGAAAAAACCTTCAGGTTTTACCTAAAAAAATCTGCTGCACTGTAAAATGTTCAGTAAGTGACTTGATATTTATTTTTTATATATTTTACTTTATTTTTAAACATTAAAAACGTTCTCCTGAAAAATCAAGTTTTTTTATTTATGACGTTCTTGAAAGGAGTGAGCGATATATAGAACTTCTAAGAATTTGCGTAGGATGGTTGCTAATAATGGGTAGAATTAATGAATGTTACACGTGTGTAAAGTGTTTACTTAACCCAGCCTATGACGGTTGTCAGCCCCGTAAATACACAGATTTCCATATTCTTCGTCATCTTTGATGAGATGTCAAAAAAATATAAAATAATAATACGTATTTTTTTTTAGTTTATTGAAATATTTCATAAGACATTGTACATATTTACTTCTTATTCCCGAATAAAGGCATAATATCCATACATTTCAAAGGTAATTCGAATAACTTATGTTCATAACAAAAAGTTCGACCTATTAGTTGGGATCCAAACACAACCATGAAAAGAGATCCCGAGGGTTGATTTTTTTTTATAAAGAAACAACTGGATACTCGAACTTACGTTTTTGTGTAGAAAAACTCCGAGTAAAAAATAACTTGATATCTGACGTATAGCCAACCTAGCTCCGGAAAAGATATCTCGGCCAAAGGGGTGAAAATGTATGATGACATAGTTATTTTAAGACTTTGATGGATGATAATTTGGTATATTTAGGTCTGATGGCACCCTTCTCCCCCAAATTTGTTGAAGATGATTTAAATTTTTTTTAGAAATTGCGAAAAGTACAATTTGAGAAGGTATATTACTATCTTGCGTCTTAATACTTGTTCCGATACTTAGGTTACAACAAAAGATTTACGGTGTTAACTCGATCGTTAGGGTCATTAGTTCTGCGCTTCTGATATTAATCTATCTGTAATATGTACGTATGTATGATACAGGAGTGGAATATGTAATATTTAATGACAAACAGAAGACGTATGTATGTCAAAGAGTTCAGAATTAGGGACATAACTTATGGAAATAAAAATGGAGAACGAATAGTAGATAGGAAAAGGAAAATAGCAGAAATAGTTAGAGGACTCGAGGTTGCATATTCGTATAAATCTTATAAATTATGAACTGTTTATGTGTATTTATCCCGTCAGGAGATAATTAAGTTGTCTTAGTATTTGAGTCCAAAAATATTAAAATTATGCAAAAAAAACTCAATCTATATTTTTCTATGCCAATTTTTCAACCACTAAGTTGAGTATTGTACTGGTACTCGTAGAATGAAGGTGTCTGTCTGGTATTTCGGAAAATTGGTCCCCGCGAATACTTCAGGTTATATTATTGCTATAAAAAATAATTTAATAGGTATTTTTGTTAGCAATGGATGATAAGTTTGCATGGTTCACTTTTGATAATGGTTTCCCTATTCAAAAATAAAATTAAGAGAAAGCTCACGATCTGTGTCCATTTAAAATTTTATTTTTTCCTGTAAATCATCGTCGCTTTGGACACGTGTACTAAACCACTAGATGCACCCATTCAGTAGAGTAACGCTTTGTTTTATCTCAGCTAATGAATACTTTTAAAGGAAATAGTATAATTACCTACTTTTCGTTATTTTATTTTTTATTTTTCAATTGTGTATTTTGTCATTGGTACTTTTTGATTGTTCTATTTCGAAAATAGTATGAACGTTATTTATTTTTATTCCTGTTCACTATTAAACGGAAAATAATACGCATCATGAAACAATACGATAATTTACAGAATATAACAGAAAACGTTTGGAGGAAAGATTTGGTGAGAAATGAAACTTTTCGTTTGGTTTAAAGTTAACAGTCAAACAAAGATTACTGCGATAAATTAGTTTTGTGACTCATGTTGTTACAACGTTAAATAATCAATAAAGGATAAAACGTAATATTTAAAACCAAAATTTACCGGTCGGGAATAAAGTTAATCGGTGTTTGCTTTACAACCAATGTTGAATAGCTAGCATTCGTCTTCAGTTAGAGTATCCCACGTGTATTCTTTCAATTTCTAACAATAATTGATTGGCACTCTAAGACAAATTATGTGTTTGTTAATTTTTACCCGAAAAAAATAACTTGCTCTTATTTTGTGAATAATTATTCTCATTTAGCTAGAAATAAAGTGGGAAGAAAGAAAACAGAAAATGACCATCAAGCACGATGACAGAGGATCAAGTGAGTCGGCAAAAAATGGATTGAGTTATCGATATCTTGAAAAACGTGTATACTCGTATTTAGTTTATTGGGTTTCATTAAACAAACCTCGTCATTCGTGCACAAAGTCCATAACAACTATTATTATTATGTTAAATGACAAAAATCAGCAATTTCAATGTTGACCGAAATAAAATTATCGTCAATCTCAATCTTCCAGTACACAACCACGATACACGAATTACACACAACGAAGGTTTGAATTAACTATAAATATCAACTATAAATATGGGAGTCGAACACTGCAATTCCGTTCCGAACATTTTAAACTTGTTGCCGACGGATGTTAGAGGTCAAAGTAAAAAATGGAACAAAGGCAAAATAAAGGAAAAGATAAATTAGATCAGAAGTTAATTTTAAGAAAATTGTAAAATAATTTATATTCTTAATTTTTCCCTCTTTTTTGTGTGTATATTAAGTTAAAATGGTTAAAAACAGTAACAAATGTATGCAAAAAGATCACCACCGTCAAAACACACGCGGTGGATTGGTGAGTCTCTGCATTTAAAAACAATTTTTTTTAAAATTATTATTTAAATAAATGTATACAATTTATGTTACTAAAAAAAATAATAATAAACTCTTGCGCTAAAAATAATCAATCATCGAAAATCATTAAAACTTAAAACATAATTTCAAACGTAATATATTAAAAGTTTTTCATCGGTGGGCATTTTAATTTGAAATCTCTAACTCTAATAAACCGTGGAATATTGTTTGCTCAAAGCTTGAATAAGTTTTAAACTAATTTTAAACCAACATAAATGCAAGCGAAAACAAACATAGAAATTCATTCAAATGTAGTCAGTAATGTAATCAGTTAATAATGTCTATCTGATGATTTAAAAGTGGTTTTTCTATTAGACGTAGTACCTGCAAGTCGGCATGTTCAGTGACTTAATACTCTACCTCCGGTCGTGTATGGGCTCTGTTCTTCTTCCCCGTAGGAGTAAACAGAGAGCAAAGAGCCTGACACCAATCTGTCTTTGAAAATACTCTTTGTCTCTTCCACATTCATTCATACCCGCCGATTATTCTAACTTCTGATCTGACCATTTTCAAGTATGTGAAATACTTGATCAAGAGTTTTTTTCTGAATGCGTAGTACATATCACTCACTCCTTTCAACAACGTCATATATCAAAAAACTTAATTTTGCAGGAGATCGTTTTTAAAGTCTAAGAATAAAATGAAATGTATTATTAATGAATATCAAGCCACTTATTGAACTTTTTACTGAGCAACAGATCTTTTTAGGTAAAACCTGAATGTTTGTTCTCCATTTAAAAAATAATGAGTATATTTAAAAAAATCATTAAACAATACCTTTTCTTCAAAATGCAAAAACAACACTTTCTGCCCTGTAGCAGGTAAATATTAAGTTAAAAATATGCTGCTTTTGCTGGGATATAGTACATTTTCAGGGCATTCCAAAAACATGCATGCAACTGAAAATTGTTGATTTTTGATGTATGACGTTTTTGAAAGGAGTGAGCGATATATTTAGATGCTTCGGATGTGTGAAGAAAATGTGTACCATCTAAGATAATTTGTTTTTGTATTTGAATTGTTTGCTTAATTAATGAAACAGAAAATTTCATCAGCTCTATGACAAATCGTAGTCTGCTAAAACATCCCCAAACTTTAGAGATAATATGTATTTCATTTTCATACCCACCGAGAGAGTAGGCAGGGATATGCCTTACTGGTTTTCTGTAAACCGGTTTATTCTATTCCCGAATTACGTACAAATTGGTGAATTCTTTTACCAAACAGCCGTTAGATATTTTTGAAATCTCATCATAGATGAAGAAGAATGTGGATATCTGGGTATTTACAAGGTTTACGACCGTTATAGACTGGGGATAAGTGATCACTTTACGCACGTGTAACATTCACCAATTCTACCCATAATTGACAACCACATTACTGAATTTTTGGAACTTCTAGATATTTTAATCCAACTCGTGACACAGTACATGCGAGTTCACAACAGCCACCTATGTTGGAATAGGGAATTTTTATTTTACCAAGACTGTTTTTATTTGTACGCAAGGTGAGAATCTAGAGAGCCCCGCCTAAAAAAATGACTTTCTGTTTTTTATGTAGCTTAAAATTTAACCAGTTATTTTATTTATAACATTTTAAGCGTATCTAAATACTTGCTCACAAATCTGGTTAATCTCCGCTTAGGAATTATTCTTAAAATTTGTAAATATTTTGTAAATGATAAAAATAACTCGTAAACGGAGTCAATCCAGATTTGTGAAGAAGTATTTGGCTACACTTAAAATGTTGTTAATTTACCGATAAATAAATTTATTTCTATCAATGTCTTTCAGTTTTATGTAAACTACGATATTATGTGACTTTATTGTAGAAAGAACTTTTTTATGATCCGATTACCTTGAATTTGGTAAAATTTTCTTTAGCGTAGTAAAAATGCGTGCATGTATTTTAAAGTTTTGAAGGATTCAAGACTAATCAACGCAACAATCACGAATGCATAGATTTTTTTTTATTTTAAATTTTGAGATTGTAATGAACTGAACATCATTATGGTAGATTTAAACCATACCTATTTTTTCATAAAAAAAGAACTTTTTGAAACTTTACAATTATCAGTTTTCCTGTAAAATTTATTTTATTACTAATTTTCCGGTAATCTCATTTTCGGTAATTTTGCCTCCCCTTTAAAGCGATAATTTAACTCGCGAACTAACTGAGATAAATGGAAGAATTAGGTTGTTGAGACTCTCATAAATATTTGTTTTGTAAATTGATGTAAACATATGTGGTAATGAATTAGAATATATACATATGTTCTTACATATATTTTGAGAATAAATTATAATTAACATACGCAAACGAGTAGGTACTTGTGAAAATTTACTAATTTACTCCTTTGAATGTGAAACGAACACTTCGGTATTCAATATTTGGGAATCATTAAACACGTTATGGAAAATATGTGTATATATATATATATATATATATATATATATATATATATATATATATATATATATATATATATATATATATATATATATATATATATATATATATATATATATATATATATAATATATAAATCATATGATTGTGATTCAAATGCGCATGCTGTTTTAAAATATACATAACAAATACCTCTTTTGGTTAAAAGATTTCAATTTAGACTCTTGAGTTAGTATGGTACAAAAATGGCGCTACATAAATTAAAGAAAATTATGAAAAATATTTTTTATAATTTACTTATATATAAACCTAATTAATATAAGGGGTCTTATTTGTCATTTTCATGATGGGAATTTATACGTCTGATCATGGCCCTTTTTAATTTCGAAATGACTGTAGTTTTGGCTTGTATTTTAGTTTATAGTTCCAAAACATTGTAAAACAGGTTCCAACATATCGGATATTTTTGGAATGGATCCAGAATGGTTCACAAAACTGGCACAAAACAAGGTGTACGAATAAAATTATTACATATGCGAATTATCCACCAAGACTACCATAAATGATTAATTACATTTGGATTTAAAATTGTACGTCTCCATGATTAACTAATATTGAATTTTTTATGGTTTATACAAAGTCAAATATTATAAAACCTAGGTCATTTTAATTTCTACGAATTTATTTATTTCACGTATATATCACACGTCAGAAAAATAAGTATATTAGCAAAAAAGGCATGAAAGGATATTAAAGAGTTGTGTATACTAAATAGCCATAAAATACAAATGTACATACTTTTTAGAATTTTTTATCTTAAGACTCGTATACTATTGCAGTAGTTTCTTAGTTTGTGCTAGCACAGGTAAGCAACGCTTAGCGTCCTAGTCATTGTTCTTATTGTCCCTTAATTTCTCTTCTTAATTAGTATAACTCACTTTTCCTTCTACATTTCCTTTCCTAAATATGAGTGAAGTGTTTCATCTTGAATTCCTTTATATAATTAATGATCTCTGTATCCATTCAATGAGGTGGTCTATTGACTGTCAATATGCGGATTGGGACTAGTAAACATAAGATTATCTTCAGTAAAAAATTAAAAGGTACATTTTTAAAGTTTTTTTCTATTAAACTATGTAAATGAGTTATTTTAAATTGATGGAGTGTTGCGTTTTTTTATATACCTACCTGAATTTTTTGAAAGAATACGATGTTATATTAATTCTTTGAAATGAAATAATTATGTAATGACGTTAAAACGTTACCTAAGAAAATGTAAAGAAAATAATTTATCGAAATGTAAAATAAGGAAAATTTTCTGCGTTAAAAAAGCTTAATTTGACTTCAAGCACAACTTTTGCTAGAGGAAATCCACACACATTAGTGGAACTAAGTTGTTAATTGACTTCTTGTTGGTAAAGACAAGGTGGAAACAGAAATAAAAACAGAGTCCAGGCTTAGTATTTGTAATTATTTTATTGTAAATCCTTTCTACAGTAAATTCTTATTGTATCTATTGCATAAAATGTATAAAATCTAGTAATTAAAAAAAAATCTTTATTGTATTAACATGTAAGTATTTCGGCTCAAAACAGGCTGTGCCTAAAGAGCCGTAATACATATAATTAATAAAATGATTTATTTTATTTTATTTATGTACCCAATTTTTTTTTCTTTAATCAAACGAACGGTTTGTGATGAAACAAACAGACGTACATAATTGTTTATAAAACATTGTATTCAATATTTACTGTATTTCCAAAGGAGTTTTAATGAATGTTATTTTTTCAAGCTAGACGTGAGGTGATTTATGTATTTTCTATCCTCTTGAACCAGTTAACTTTACAGACAGGCATTGCCTAGAATTTCTGATGTGTATGATTTTTATGATATAGGCTTCGAATTTATCGAGTTCAGTCCTTTCAATCTTTGGTGGTAATTTTTGTATGTGTTGGTTACATATTAATGCCAATTACTTATTGGTAATGTTACGTACACTTTTCGGGAATGTTTTACTGGCTTAATTACAGATTTCTTCATGAAATAATTTACGATTACCGGTTATACATACTTTTCGTTCTAATATTAGTAGGAGTATCAGAAAGTAAGTAAAAGTGAACAGAAGGTCGCCTGCGTAGAATTATATATTTTCCTTTACAGAAACAAAAAAACCTGAAAACTTACTAAGTAAAATTACTAAGGCGTTTATTACTAAGTCGTTATTATTGAGGCGTTGAGAGAAAGCAGAATGCCACGACACTTGGTTCAAAATGTTTATGACTTCAGTTTTAAAATAAATTGACTTATACTTTGGTTAATGTGACGATGTTTGTTAACGATGCATGAAAAATACGAAGAAAATGGGAGTATCTATGTTTCTAGTATTTTTTTTTGTTTGCCATACAATTGAATGTTTTTTTTTACTTCAAAAATTTTTAAATTTTAAAATTTAAAGAGAAATACTTGTG
Organism: Brachycentrus maculatus; assembly: GCF_059751285.1. Lineage (NCBI taxonomy): Eukaryota > Metazoa > Arthropoda > Insecta > Trichoptera > Brachycentridae > Brachycentrus > Brachycentrus maculatus. The sequence continues at coordinate 1,402,243 of NW_028281102.1, forward strand.
TTTTTATTATTTACACAAATATTTCAATTTCATACTATTTCTGTTAGCCTAAGCGGCTCGTTATTAGAAATAGGTATCACATTGTGGTAGAGTAGGCTCGAACCGAGAAACTTCTGATTTGAGAGTCCGCGACACTAACCACGGGACCACAATCCGACAACTTTTAGCTATACTTTACTCTTTTAGCTATACGTAAATGCTAAAGTCATTGTTTCTCGAAACTTAACACACACGCACACACACACACACACACACACACACACACACACTCTCTCTCTCTCTCTCTCTCACACACACACACACACACACACACACACACACACACACATAATAAATAATAATAAAACCCTTATCCGCACCCCAATGGTGCATAGGGCACTGCTTCATATAAACGCAGTGTTATCTTGATCGTTTACACATGAAGGAAAGGTGATCAGCCCTCCGCTTCAGGTACCAGTCCAGGGTAATATTAAATAAATATTACAGTGAAAAAATCACTTAAATTTATTTGACCCCCCCCTGGGAATCGAACCCGGGACCTCCAGAACGGTAGCCGAGTGTGCTGACCATTACAGTACGGAGGCGGACACACACACATACACCCTATAAAAAAGTTTTTATTCAACACTCGTTTTCAAGGTTTTCAATTTATATAAAGATATATCAGAATAAACTCTTTTATGAATAAATACAAAAGCTGGGGGCGTAAGTTTCAAATGGTTAGCAGCTATGGAAATAAAATTTATGCCCCTAAGCAATGTAATAATTGGTCTTAAAACAATTTCTCTTTTAACAATCACGAGAAAAACATTTTTTCATATTTTTAATCTATTAAATATATTCTTCTTTATCCCTGTCCGCACGCAATGGTGCATAGGTCAGTGCATCGTAAAGAAGCAGCGTTATCTTCATCGTTACTTACATGAAGGCAAGGTCATCGTTCTTGCGTTTCAGAGACCAGTCCAGGGTAATATAAATAAATATTAGAGCGTAAAATGCCGAATATGTTTTTTCACTCGGCATGGTAGCTAAACACTCTAACCGTTACATCAATGATTACAATAATAATCCATATTACTCTCCCATCAACCCACGGTTTTTATTGGCGTTCAAGTAATTTGTATTCGACGCGTTAAATGCTTGTAAAATTATTCAGGATTTCCGATGGAATTCAAAGTAAACGTTTAAAAAACATGCTCCGTGGAAAAACGTAATTTTTGGCAATATCGCATTATTTAAATTTAAAACGGAAAGGATACCCTTAAGCGAATTTCAATGGGTACATTCCGAGATTTTTATGGTCAAGTTTATTGCTTTAGACTTTTGCATAATTGAATAATTAAAACGCCAAATATAATGACACCATTTTTTTGCAGGGTTTAAAAATTTTTCTCAAAATAATTTAATTTTTTATTTTTAAAATTGGGGTCCAAAACAACAACAAAAAAATCCTGAATGCTATAGAAAGATAATGTGTTTCGAAGGCATGTCCTAGGTGACATGGTATATGATAGAAGGACTTTCAACCCGAGGACGATGAGTGCTAACTCCAACAGTCTTCAAAGACGATAAGTTGGAATAGAGTCAGAAAGAAGAAAAACTTAAATATAATATTTAAAAGAAAAAGGAAATAGTATTAACTTATTTGGAGCACTTTGAGTGTCTCCAAATACTTGTTCACAAATCTGGATTATCTCCAATTATAGAAGTAATTTTTCATGTTATTTTTTGACATCTCATCAAAGATGAAGAAAAATATGGATATAATGGGTAGAATTGGTAAATGTTACAGGTGTGTAAAGTGATCACTTAAACCAGCCTATGACGGTCGTCAGCCCCACAAATGCCCAGACTTCCATATTCTTCTTCATCTTTGATGAGATTTCAAAAAATAATATGAACTTATTTGGATATATACATATTTTTAAATTATCTAATCTTCTTAAACTGTCACTTGTGGTTTCCGTTGCGCACGGGATTACCCTCCGTTGTTGGTACGTTACAATGGAAATTTATTTATTTGTCACTCCTAAGATTAATGTTCTATTTTATTTGACTTGGACTGTAATAAAACTTTGGTTAAACGCGAGTTATAAAGTATATTAAGGGGGTTTGTTGGAATATTTTGTGGTCGGAACAAATGTTTAATGTAAAACAATGAATTTTAACGCGCAAAAAGATCATCTACTTTAAAACTCTGCCAATTACAGAGGCATTAAACAAGTCGAATAAATAAACGAAAAGTTTGTATCTCGTGAAGTTTTAATTTTACGATGGATACAAATGATACCATTCGCATTAATATATAGTACATCCCAAATTATTTAGAATTTAATAAATCTGTTATATGTAAATCAAAAGCGTGTTGAAAATTAGGATTTTAATTTTTAGAAAAAAGTTAACAAAAAACGCGAATTTAACAAATTATTCAATTGATTATGGTATGCAAATCTTTTTTCACAAATCTGGGTTTCTCTACTAAGGAACTATTTTCAAAATTGGCCCAGTACACGAAATTCATTCGAGAAATATTATATTTATTTTTATGCTGTAGTAAATGTTCCTGCCTATTTTTTTTAATAAACGTGTATTAATTATTAAAGAAATATTTAAATTTACTTATAAAGGTGATTTAAAATGAAGAAAAAAGGAACGAAAGAAGTTTTGATACTATGTTGACAAAAATAAAATATAAATTTTCCTTACAATTATTCCCAAATGTTATCTGAAAAATTCAATTGCATTAAAGCAATTAAACGTTTGAAAACTAGTTCTTAATGAATTTCACCTATGTCCAGATGGAGAAAGCTAATACTTTATCCCAAATAATGGCAGCACAGTATATGATTTTTTAAAAATTTAAACTTGTATACGAAAGCAATCCAACAACAGTCCGTGTTGGAGTCGTTTATAAACTCAACTAAAAAATCAATACGATATGGATGTTCAATACTGATAAGAATGGTAAAAGTTCAAAAGTGTTTGAGCCATCCAAATTCCAGATCGTAAGCACTTAAAAGCTTAGACTTGAATTTTTACTCGTATAAAAACGATAGATGCTTCGCCTCAGTTTAGACAATTTCTCGTTAATTAAATGATTAAGTTTATATTATTTGTATTAAAATTTGCAATATTGAATACTTAATTTTACAGGCAGTCAGAATCAGCCATGTTTAGTCAAAAAGTCAGAGTTTACACAACCAACCATTATTTAGTCACAAACAGCCATTGTTAACCTGTCAGTTACAACTTTAGTATGTTTATAAAATTTATGTTAAAAGCAGAGATATTTTGATCGTAAACTACAAACAAAATTGGAGCCTTTCTCCGCTCTCTGTCCAAAACCAGGTTTTCGGATCTTATAATAATATTAATAGCTTATTCCGGCTAGACATGACGCATGCCTTTTCCTTTTACTGCTCCACATAGCTCTTTTATGTTCCTCCTCTCTCTCTTTTCCCAGGGTACATACGTAAGTACTCGTACATAAATACTTATCGATGGCAATAAATTGACAACTCGTTATCGACATATGTCGTAAAATGACTTACACGTAATAATTCCTCCGTTTCTTTATGATATATTCATATTCTGACCTTTCTTCTACTCGAGTAAAATTTACAAATAGTGATTCACTTACGATTCCCTTTCAAGGTAGGAAAAAAGTGAACGGGCGGACATTAATGTAATATAAATGAAATACGTGAAAGATTCTTGGAAGAATGCTACCTACTTTTGTCTATAAATAATGGTGTAGATCAAGTACAAACAAAATACACATTATACAAAGTTCTGCGGGTATTTCTTAGTATTTCGTGATAGTAAATCTATCGAATAACATTCCAACTTACAAATGTAAGCGTATAAGTTTTCACAGATTTGCGATAACCATTACAATTGTAGGAGGACAAAAACATACGAGATTAGTTCTTACTAATTATTGATGTCTTACAGAGACGAAAGAATTTCTTGGAAAAGACATATGAAAAACTCTGGTTATTTGTGTCCGTTTACAGATCTTAAGACCTATCATCAGCTTGCAAAATGATCACTGTATATATATGTACTTGTATGATATTCACAGTTCTGTCTGTGTTTGAATATCCATATTACTTGATTTTCCGTAAGTTGTACATTTAATTTACAAAATTTAGTGCGTATAGGTTATGACCTATCGTCGCATGACAAAATAATCACTGTATTTATTTGTACATCTTTAATGCCTGCATATAAATATCCATATCACTCATTTTTTTTATACAGTTAGTGTAAGTTTTTATACAATTTTTTTATACAGTTAGTGTAAGATACTAAGCATTTACAATACTAAGTATCTAATCGCGTGTGAGTTGAAGCGACATTTAGCAAGATGGATTAATTTAACAATTCTCAAATTTTGAAAATAGGATATGATTTAGAACGTGTATTTAAAACATGTTCAATGGCGTGTATTTGAAATACGTCTTATAACACATAACTGATATACTGTTAGTTCCAATACGATTGTAAATATTTTCTTTCTTGAAAGTCTTTGAAAGTCATATCGTAGAGATATCGGATAGTAGGTACTTACTAATTATGTTGTTAAATTTCTATTTTGTTCACAATTACTTCATAAACTAGAATAATTTATTCTAAAAAAAGAGATTGTTTTTTGATCTATGGATAATTTCGTTAAATTTCAATAAAAAAAAGAAAAAAAGAATAAATGTCTTTAAATAGACGTTTGGGTACAAAAATGTTTCACATCAATCAATTTCTAACCAGCCTGCTAATATGAATGATGGATGATTTATTATCCTAATTGAAATAATATATGATAAATGTTTCAAGCCATAAATATAACATATACAGGTATTTAGTAAGCTAAAATCAAAACAAAAGCCAGATGGATTTTTCTCGTTTTTTTTTTACTCTAATACTGCTTCCCCTGGGAATCGAATCCGGGACCTTCAGCACGCTAACTTAACACGCTAAACATTACGACTACTAACCTTACCTAACCTTGTCTAGCCTAATCTAACCTAACCTTACCATTACACCACGTTTATAAATCACTACATTATCTTGATAAATTTAGCATGTTGGCTGTAGACTGATATATTAATACAATATATTCCTAACACGTTTTTATTTTCAAATTTACGTAACGTTAAAAAATAATAATTATTTAAGCAGTATAACTGAATAAAGACCTCCCAGAAACACAACACGCTTTGAGCGGCAAGCAGAAATAAAATTCACACATTACAGGGATATACGTAGATGAAACCTAATATACCTGAATAGAATTGAGCAAAATATCAAAACCATATTTGGTTTCAGCATTTTCATTTCAGTTTATAATATAAAGGATTTTCTTTGAGCATTTTCTTTGTACGAGTACTAAGCAGTCCGAAACGATCAGTCGTTAGTGTTCGTGTTACTGCGGCTAAATTTATATTTGAAATACACCTACTCCTAATTTCTCACGCGAGCTTTTCGCATCTTAAAATATTAGCTCAATTGAATTGAATTGTATGGGAACTTTTACATGGATGAAAATCTTAGCTGCTATTGCCTGGAGCTTTGGAGATAAACGGTCGGAATACACTTTACGAGAAAGCTATTCACCCACGTTATTTTTTCTTCATATGGATGTTAACAATTGAAAACACATATTAGATTCTTGGGTAGAGGCGTCTTTTTACTATTCATGTATTTTGGATAAAAATGACATTTACATACAAAATCCTGATCACATTTACAAAAGAATAAGTTTTTTTGGAACCATTATTGTATTGGGTTACCTTAGAGTATTTGTTGAAATCAAATTTATCCTTTCCACTCTCATTTGAAGAATTTTCGTAAGTAGGCGATTTCCATTCAAATAATTCATGTCATTTGCATCATATATAACAAAATATTTATTACTCTCTTATCAAACTGTTGTTGTATTATTTCTACATTACAATCTAAAAATTAATTACGCTTTTCCCTCCAATAAAGAGACTAAGCTTGGAGAGGAACTTACACTTATTATTTATTGTTTATGTTTGTGATATGTTTTTTTTAAATTACCATATATATACATATAATTAATTTTATGAATTTTTTAACCATTTTAATGTCTTCTTTTTTATATACTTATAAATATGTAAATTATGGACCCTTGCTTAAAAAGTCAAATATTAAAGGGTCAAAACGCATAGTTTGTTTAACAGCATAATATTCTAAAATTTCGACAATATCTTGAAATTTATCGTTAAAAATTTGCGGAATGTAGATTTTTATGGTTTTATTGTGATAAGGTGAGTAAACGCATAAAACGTGAATGAAATAATTTAATACCCATATGAAAGCTATGAATATATTTTTCGAGGATAATTTTATGACTTTAAATCCTTTATTTTTCCACCATTGGCTGTAAGCAGTCCCATGAGTTGCATAATGTGTAAAAGTATCTGTACAGACCCCTTATTTTATTATTTATGTCAACATACGAAAAATAAAATACGAGTATATGTTTAATCTCCAATCGGGAGCCATAAACTGAATTACGGAAACGCTTTTATCAACGTATGTTTAAAAATAAATAAATGTCCATTATATTTTCAGTGTGCGCAAATTTTTGTTCACAGATTTTGGATTTGTTTTAGTTTGGAGTTATTAACACCAAGATTTCAACTGAAATCTCACCAGAGATGAAGAAGCCTATTTGAGGTAGGATCATAGAAGGCTGGTCGATTACAGGGCTTACGACCTACCATTCGATTGTTCATTGGCTTAAAACACTGTGTAACATTCACCATTCTTACATCGTCTTTAATTATAAATTATGCATATATTTTTTTGTATACTTAATAAATCAAATTGACTGGGTATATGTCTACATTTATTAATAAGAAATCGAATCTTAACACTGTTAAAAAATATATACAAATGAGATACATTTTATGAACAGAAAATTATTGAAGATGAAAAGTTTTAATTTTAATTTTTTTAATTCAAGTGTTAATACGTAGTTTTATTTAAATGTTAAAAATGCAAATAAATGTTGGTCATACGACTATGAAATAACGTAATAAATTCAAAAATTAAAAATATTTAAATGTAACACTATTTAAAAAACAAATATATATTCATATCGTATGATATACAAAAAACAATTCTTTAACGACTTTATTGCTAGGTTGTTTCCACTGGGGTTTTTTATTTCCAATATTATAAATCTACACAAGACGACAAGAAAGCGAATATCATCTCTTTGCCTCCAAAATCTCTCTCTTCATCTTCAATGATAATAAGAGTTACTTTGCAAGGATAAGAAAATGAATTGTTTTTTTTTATTGTAACTCTTTATCTTTTTAAAACAAAAACTTTGTTTTTTTAACATTTTTTTCCAGACTATTATTCTTTTTATTTATTTTTTCATCTAAAGTTAAGAACATAACATCGCAATTTAAAAATGATCATGTTATTAAAATAAATGAGTAAACACAATATTTTTCAAATTGAATTGCCATATTTTAATCGTATTTAGTGTTACATTGAATATATAAATGAAAATTATTAAGGAAATAAAAATTCATTACGTAAGCTTCTTCCAAATTATGTATTTACTTAATTTATTTTCCATTTATAGCTCAATAACTATCTTTTGGGTAGATCGAAATATTTGTGTGATAGTATTCTAATTTATAATATTAATAATAGTAATTATAAAAAAAATCATTCCTTCCTGATGTTATATGAATAACATTTTCTTAATGATTTAATGTTACGGAATTATCCCTATTGTAAATGTAGCTCAGTACGGTAAAACCCTACTGCATTAAAAGATAACTGTTTATTTATTTTAAGAGAATATTTTTTTAAGTAATAGATGAGATAATCAATAAATTTAAAAAATCTTACATACATATTTTTATAAAAAACCAGAATGATTAACAAAAGAGTTTATAAATCTTGAAAATTATGAGTTCGTAGATTTTCTGAAACGTATTGTTTTCATAGTAATTCTGTATTCTATACATCGACTTTACATAATATTATGACAGATTTATTTTTTGAAAAGATTTAATCTTTGGAAATTAATACCACTGAAATAACATTCAAAATCGAAACCTAAAAGCTTGTTTAATAAAGCATAATGAATTTCTGTTTGCATTCAGCATAAATAATGTGCCTAAATATTACGAATTGTGCTATAATTTTAACATTCTTTCTGCTTGAATATTGGCTCAGTTAAATCACGAAACCCTTGAAACCTCGAGGATAATATTATGATAAAGGAATAAAAAATTATGGTTCATTCAAAATGTCTCTGCTGAATACATAACGGAGAGCTTTACATTATTTTACAAAGAGTAAAAACGTCTTGTTTTATTAATAATTCGTTACCTTAATGCCAAAAATATCCTCAGTGTACATTTCGGTCAGATGAATTTGAGAATTAAGAAATATCAAACAAATGGATATTTTTTGGGTACAAGAGTTCCTATGCCAAATAAAAAAATTTGAAATAAGTGATTCTAAAATTAAAAAATCATGAGAGTGTTACATTTCGCAATGAAAGAAGGCTTTATTCCTTACAGTTAATTGACAAAATATTGTATTTTAAAAGGAAAAATCTTTTCATTTTTAATAAAACAGTGTGTATCAGACATTTCCAACTTTCAAGGATATACGACTTGAAAGGAAAGTAATTAAATATTTATCACTGAAATAAATCACAAGACTAAATTTTTTTTCGGGACAACTAGAATTGGGTAACGTGGGTTAAATTCAATCAAATCAAAGAATTGTTTTTGTTTCTATTATTAGAGCTTTAAAATAAAATAATTTTTTAATCTTATTCTCTTAAAATGAAGAAAATGAAGAAAGAAATTTCAATGATGACTAATAGTTTGAAATACATGGAAAGCGTTACACGTGTTACCGTAATTATGCATTACCTACAAAGTTTTGCATACAGAATATCGAAAAATAAATCAAAATTATTTTTATGAAATCAAAGTGTTTTATTTTTTCAACGAGTTTCAATCAAATATCGAATCGTTTTACAGTATTTTGGGTACCTGAAAACGACAGATTGATAGTAATTGCCAATTTACACTTAAATTTAAAAAATAAACTATAACTCGTTTTACATTTACTTTAACAATATATTTTATCTTTTTATTTGCTTAATTGATATTTCAATCTTTCAATATTACGGATCAAATAAATTTCTCGTTTATTTTTAAACATTAATGAATTATTATGAAAACGTTGATTTATTTTCTGAATGCAAATATTCACTTCCGTTTTCTTCTATTTTTAAAACTCTGTTTTTAAAACATTGATTAAGTTAATTTGAATAAGATGTGAATTATTCACTCCAAGAGCTATCTGTCTTAAACTGTATTATTAAAATGAATGTAAATGAATGAAAAATATTCTAAAACTGTACTCTCCAGGAGTAACCTCTTTACATGCAAAAAATATTTTAATTCATATTATATATTCCTATGTTGAAATATGAGATATTCTAGCTAATTGCAATTTAAATGAGATTTCAAAAAATTCAAATTGAGATATTTTTTCTTAATAAAGAAGTTCTTTTATAGGTAATTACGTACTTAAAAAATTAATAATGATTCATTTATTACTATTTGACAATGATGTTTGTGCAATACTTGCTAAGCTATATTGAATTAATTACATAGTTACATATAATAAATAATACCGGAGTGATGATGTAAGAAAATCAGCTTCCTTAAAATCACAACCCTTTTCTCCAGTGTTGCCACGTGTTCAGTCCCCATCTGTGCTTCACAAGCTTATATATATATATATATATATATATATATATATATATATATATATATATATATATATATATATATATATATATATATATATATATATATATATATATATATATATATATATATATATATATATATATATATATAAACATATTAAATATACAAAACTAACTAACTTACTAACCGTCACGCCGCTTAGGCAGAGAGAATAGAAAGCCACACCGCTCTCTCTTTGCAAACATTCTTCGCATCTTCCACGTTCATACATCTCCTCATACATTCCCGCCGATTGTTTCGACTCCTAACCTGACCGCTCTCAAGTATATGGCATACCTCATCATGCCAAGTTTTTCTCGGTCTTCGTCGTTATTAAATATATTGGTTTTGATATTTGTTTCGTTGATGATATTTTTTATTATTCAAATCCATTCTCCAAACAATGTATTTCGTTTCTACGTAAACTATCTCGGCTTAACCTTAATCAGTTTTGTAACAAATGGAAGAGGTTTGAAAATACTTTGTTATAGCCATTCTATTTTTCCAAGGATTTCAGTTTATCTAAGAATGAAGATTCCAAATGAATGTGTCATCACTATTATTTATAAAGTTGTAGCTTTGTGGTATCTTAAATAAACGTGTAATGCAAAACTACCCCAAGTTTTAAGTAACTTTAGTAATAACATTCATGAAATATTTAAGAATTTTCGTACAATTGTTATTGAACTTTCCTTAATATTTTTGTTTTCCAACTTTACAAGTAAAAGTAACTTATTGCTTCAACTAGAACAATTGAAAGCTCTGCGTCCCCTGAATTTTATTATAAAATCTCTTCTTAAAGACAATGCGCAAATTGAGAACTAGTTTTATGAGAAATCTTTTGAGCAGCCGGGTTTATTTTGGGAGCTTACTTTGAATACCTTTTTAATATTGTAAAACCTTTCAAACATAACTTAAATCTCTTTTGATAGAACTTTTGATAAACAGGAGAGGACCTTCTATATTTATGCAGACAAAAACAAATTATAGTCAACAAAGAAATAAAACAATACCCTGTAAATGAATTATTTTGATGAATTTGTATGATTGAATCTAAATTGATCTAACGTTAAAATATCTAAATCTAACGTTATAATGAAAAAACATGGGTTCTACTTAATTTTTGATGAAATATAGACCCCAAAGTAAAAAGCAAATAATATCTGTATTTTTATATCAGTTCTAACTTGATAGGTTCCGTGTTGATCTGTTATTGATGATAATTTAAAATAAAACATTTCGCAATATCAATAAAAATCTCAAATGTAACTAAGGGAAGTTGACTGAGAAAACAACCTTAATATGCTATCCATCCTCATTATTCCACTTCTCTTTTCTCTATTTCACTCCAAGAAAGAACAGATGGGGTGAATGGAACCAATTATTATTCCAAGGAACGTAATTTACGTAACTTTAAAGTGGTTAAGTAATCATATTTAATAAATAATCAAATATGTCACGACGATAAAAAAACGAAGCATTATTGTTATGTACGGATGTAAAATATAACGTATTTTCAGTTTACATTGAAAACTGAAAATACGTTATACATAACGTATTTTCAGTTTACTTTGAAAAGGTTCTATCTTCTCATAGATTCTTATGAAGTAAGAACCAAATCAAAGTATCCTACCGTTTGTCTTATGCATATCTTAGATATATACATATGTGTATTTTTTAGAGGATTCCTTAATCCTAGATTTTGAACCATTCGAAAAATTTACGACAGACATCCAATCTGTGGGGAGCACCGAGGGAAAACATGTTAATAATATAGTGACAACTAAAAAGGGAGTTCCTAAATTTTTTACAGATATTTTTTATTCGCATGGTATATAAAGTTTACTAATTGTTTTTACTAAACGTTTTTGGTAAAATGTGAGTAATTCTAATAGTCGTATGTTTTATGATTCTCTCGTATTAAGGTACATTGAAACAAGTCCTGTGGTCAAGGGTGAAGCATTATTACCTATTCTTTTGTATAAACTCAAATATTATGTTTATATGACAATAAATCAAAATGTAAAAACTTTAACAAAAAAAATCTATCGGTAAAACTTTTTTGATTTATATTAAATTTTCACTAAGATCATTACGAAAGATGGTTATATCGGATGGTTTAAAAAAAACCCTATCCCCGTAAAATGTTCAGCGTATGTATAAAAAATCGCCTATTTTTACATGTATCATTTTATTTTTGCAATAAATAGCTACATACAGTGATTTTTGAGAGATATGTAGGTTTATAATTCGAACCATAATCTGTTACAAGATGACCATTATTCGTTGCAGAAGAGACAGCTGTATTACATTATACTCTAAGGCACTTACGGACGTATTAGTGTTACCCGTTCGTGAAATTAACAATGCAGATAAGTGCTTCCAGGTACGGTAGGTATACGTAGTCCTTAAACAATTGGATTGAGCAAGCCAGGAGCGCAGAGCGGATAGCGGGTGACCAGCTTGCACTCTCGGTCAATTAGCGGACGTGAGGTGGATGACAGTGATGAGAATACATCGAGGCGAGACCTGCACGTACATTCTGCTGGCCTGGGAGTATCTAAATAAATCTCAGTTCGTCGAGCAAAGAGGCCCTTTGTAAGCCTTGCACCACTAATGTTCATTTAGTCGCATCACATTTTTTTAGCTCCGGGTTTCGTCTTTACCGTTAGACAATCATTATTTAATGAAAACACACTGACTTCCTTACAAAAAAATCTTTAAACTGTTCAAAATTAACTCAAGTATGCATTTATATTGAACATACTGAGATTACAAATATTTGATGAGATGCCTGATGATGAGATGCCTGAATGTATAAAGAATGAGAAGAGTCTGAAAGAACTTAAAAATAAATGTTTGTATACTATAAGATGAAAATTAAGTATACAATATATTTTTTTGTCTCAAATGTAATATAAGCTAACTAAATAAATAATAATAATAAAAAATATATCTCAAGATAGTTAAAATCTATGAGCCTAAAATATTTTGCCTGTGCCTAAAAAACCTCACCCAATTGATGTAAGACATAAATAAGTGAAAAAAATATAGTTAAACAACATTATAAGGCGAATTTGGTTGGTAATAGAAGCAGAAGAAGACCGAATAAAACTTGATATGGTCAAGTATTTCAAGTACTATATAGTGTTCAGGTCAGGAGCCGGAGTAATAGGAAGGTATGTATGAGGAGATTGTTTTCCAATACAGATTGGTGTGGCGTTCTATTTTCTCTGCCTACCGTAACCTACGTGATTGAATTTTTGGCATAAGACACCGTTTTTCAATTGAAAAAGTATTTTTTTCTTTAAAAAAAATATATGGTAAAGATAGACAATAAGAAAAGAGTTAAAATATTTTTTAATATACTTTCAATACATTTTCATTCTTAAAAATTGCATTCCAATATACATTCTAAAAAAAGGGTGTGAAGACATGTGGTCGATTGCTAAATTATTTGCGATTAAGGCCTTAAAAACAATAAAGAAATAATTACACTCTTATTAATGACAATATTTTATGATGTTAAAAGAATAAATATTGAAAAATATTTTTCAATTTTCTCTTTAGTGAAAAATGACCAGAGCTCTATTCGAAACTCATCCCTCAGTTATGACGCATGGGCAAATCGAAACGTCATATTCTTATTATTACATAAAATATTATGTATTCACACACATGTAACACATGTAGTAGGAACTAGAACCATTCTGTTATTCAATATCCTCGATTCACTTACATCAGCATTTGGTCCCTTTGGGTTTCGTCAGTCGTCATAAGGGTATATTTTCGATACACAGCCAGGGGTTTATCTGGGGGAAGGGCAGTATTGCTACCCAACACCCAATACCCGTAAGGTATGCGCCACACTGATGATTAACATTTCTGAGAAATGGATATTCCAAATAACTTACGTAAGAGCATCGCATACTTTGAATATTATACATTTGGATAAATCTATATCATTTCGGTAAATTAATGATATTGAATTTCGCTTATAACATCAAATATTACTCGAAGAGCTAACGGAAGTCGAAGTCCGATTGAAACACACAAACACACACACACACACACACACACACACACACACACACACACACACATCGCTCACTCCTTTCAAGAATGTCATAAATAAAAAAACTTGATTTTTGACGAGAACGTTTTTAAAGTTTAAAAATATAAAACAATGTTATAATAATTATTATCAAGCCATTTTTTAAATTTTTTGTTATGCAACAGCTCTTTTTAGGTAAAACCTGAAGGTTTTTTCTTCATTTGAAGAATATTAAGTATATTTAATAAAATATTTAAAGGATACCTTTTATTAAAAATGCAAAAACAACGCTTTCTGCCCTGTAGCGGGTAAATATTAAGTTAAAAATATGCCTCTTTTGCAAGAATATAGTACATTTTTTGGGCATTCCGATAACATGCACAACTGAAAAATTACGACTTTTGATTTATGATGTTCTTGAAAGGAGTAAGCGTTATACGCACACATACATACACACCATCCATAAAGTAATTACATAAGAAACTAAGTATAAAAGAGCTATTCATAAATGGAAAATAGAGGGGGGGTAGATCTGAAATAGATCGCATCATTCGGTCATGTCGTATTTTACTACATATCATAAACAATTTTATTTTATAAAATTTTATAAATAAGTATTGTAATTTTTCTTTTGGTACAGGAAAAGTCAGTGAAGGCACATTATTGTAATTTATAAATTGTAATTATGTGTATGATGAAATAAATGCTATACTTCTGTGATGTAATGGTTAGCGTGTTTAGCTACCGTGCTGGAGGTCCCGGGTTTGATAGCCTGAGGGGGGAGTGAAAATAAAGATAAGTGATTATTTACATATCCCTTGGACTGGTTCTTGAAGCGCAGGAGTGATTATCTTGCCATCATGTAAGTAACGATCAAGATAAGACAAAATGCATTACTATATGCACCATTGGGTGCCACTAATGGTTAAAAGAGGAAAAGAAATAAATAAAAATTTAATCAAAATATGTTCCAAAATTTAAATTAACCCTTATTAAATTATTGTTATTCTGCTTCTTCCTCTAACCTTTATGGTGCAAAAAGTACTGCATCGTATTGAAGCAGTTATTAATCCTGCGCTCCAGGTACTAGTACAAGGTCGTAATAAAATTAATATTAATGTGAAAAAATACTAATATTTCTATTAATAGGAATCGAACCCGAGTTCTCCATCATGGTACCTAAACGCAATTGCCATTACACTAAGGAAGTGGATTTATTCAATTAAATTGGTTATTACAAAAATATTATTTACTGCATAAGTTTGAAAACTGCAACAAATAGTACGTTAAATGTATAAACGCCCATAAAATGCTTTATTTCAATTTTCCTCCCAAATTATCA
The DNA here is from genome assembly GCF_059751285.1 of Brachycentrus maculatus. Lineage (NCBI taxonomy): Eukaryota > Metazoa > Arthropoda > Insecta > Trichoptera > Brachycentridae > Brachycentrus > Brachycentrus maculatus. The sequence goes on from NW_028281102.1 coordinate 1,417,466, forward strand.
GAAAATCGAATAATTATTTTCTTATCAATCATGACAGAAATTCAAATTGAATTCGATCATTAAATCGCCATTGATATTCAAATACGGAACTTGAAGAAAAATAATTTCCCCTGGCTGTTTTTTTTACTGGTATCATTTACTTAGATGTGGAAAAATGTCAAACATCTCTAATATAAAATATAAAAGAAAAACCACTTTTTTCATCGTTTGTCGCGTCAGGAGAATTTCTACGACGGATAAAAGCGAAAAATATTTTTGAAACCTTTGCCAAATCTGGCGCCACAAAAGCCAAATGAAGTATAGAAAAAATCATTCCAAGGCGTGACAAAGGAGTCTCATTCAATGGTCGACTTCAGCGAGAAAAATATTTGAAACATTTTATTATGAATTATATTTTAAAACCCTCTTCTATTAACAAAGGTTTTTATATTAATTCTAGCTTTGTCCTTTATATTGTATCCAATTTTTTAAATAAAATTGTTCATTTAAAAGATTTATCGGTATTCATGTAGCGGTATTTGAACACTGATTTCATACTGGAATTAACATTTTAACCACGCTAAGTGGACAATTTAACATTTGTTATGTTCGTTTAATTTTTTTTTTTGACATCTCAACATGGACGAAGAAGATTGTGAAAGTCTGGGTATTTATAAGGCAAATGACCTGTCGCAGGTGAAAGAGAAGACGGGCAGAATGTCGTACAAAAATCTTAAAAATCTGTTATTTTATTTTTAAGTTATTGCACAAACAAGGGTCTTTCATATAAAATTTTTAAAAAAATTACCTCTTCAATATATTTATCAACTGTAAATGTGATACGTATAATAAATAATAAATCCCTTACCGCACCCCAATGGTGCATAGGGCACTGCTTCATATAAACGCAGTGTTATCTCGATCGATTACACATGAAAGAAAGGTGATCAGCCCTCCACTTCAGGTACCAGTCCAGTGTAATATTGAATAAATATTAGAGTGAAAAATACACTTATATTTATTAAACGTACATCAATATTTTTAAAGAGTTTATTTTTCCCGTAAAAAATGTATTTGTTATATATTGTACTAAATAGGATTATTTTTTAACAAGATGCGTTCATGAAGATGCGTTCCCTTAAGCTAGGATTTCAGTTATAAGTTAACTAAATATTTATTAACACTCTCCTAATCATTAATAAAATTTTGATTAATAATAAGGAGAATGTTAAAAATTAACGAGTTTACTATGTACTGTTAACTTTAATTTTACTTCTGGACTTTGTTCTTCCAAATTAAGCCAAATTATTTTAAATGCGATTAATAACGAATAGAAGTAAACTAAAAGTCACCCATACTATAAACATAGTTAAAATGGTCAACTCGCGTATTTTATCGATGCTTTGGTATAATTTACAATCTTTCTGACTTTCTATATAACTAAGAAAATATCAAATAAAGAAGAAAAAGACTGGATTTTTTAAATGCTTTTGATACAACGTATCTTGAGACGACGTAAATTAGGGTTTTGGATTATTTTTGGATCTCGAAAGTTAAGCAAGAGTTAAAGCGATATATCCTTTGAACACTGTTAAGGTTGTAACACGTTTACGGATCGCTGTGATTGCAAAGTTTTGAGAGATAACTCATAAGCCGCCTGTTTCTGTGAGATGAATATTTCACACTTTGAGAATAATATATAACTAAGATGTTTAACACGTCATCAGTTCATCAGAAGACGTTGTTTCGGATTACAAATTAACTATCGCATTAATTATTATATGATAATTAATGAAGACATTTTCATAACAAAATTTAAATACCAAGTTACTTGAACGTATGATACTTTAATCGTAGTGCACAAGATTTTTTGGTGTTATGAAATAAATATAAATAAATATTTAAAAAAAACTTTTCTCGTTATTTTTTTAAATTTTTTAAATGGAATTCAATCATCTAATATGAAACCATAATTTGTTTTCATAAAAATAAACAAGAACTTAATATGAATGTACATGCTGAAGTCCCCTGTTTTGATTCTCAGGGGAGTTTAAAATGGGTTAAAATAAATATTAATGATTTCTCACTCTAATATTTATTTAATTTTACCCTGGACTGGTGCCTGAAGCATTAGAATAATCACTTTGTCTTGATGTAAGTACAATACTGTATCAATACGATTACATAATAATAATACAGATTACAGAATAGAATTAACAGTAAATATGCGAGTCGAATACTGCAATATATCGTTCCGGACATTTTTAATTTGTTGCCGACGAATGTTAGAGGTGGAAATGAAATATGGAACAAAGGCAAAATAAAGGAATGCGTTAATTTTATGAAAATCGTAATTTGTTTTTATATTCTTAATTTTTCTCCCTTTTTTGTGTGTATATTAGGTTAAAATAGTTATTAACAAATAAAAAAAATATTCAAAAAGAACTCCACCGACAAGACACACAAGGTGGCTTGGAAAGTGCATTAAAAAAAATGTTTCAAATTGCGATTTAAATAAATGTAAACAATTTATGTTAATTAAAAAAATCAGTGTTGTATGCACTACTAGGAGAGAATAAGGGTTAGAAAAAGAAGAAAATTATATGTTCTCCTAGAACTAAATCAATTTTATGGTGTAGAAATGTAGTAATCATTGAACGTTAACAGGGCTTACGACATATCATCGACTTGCTTAAGTGATATTATACGTTCACCGTTCTATTTATATTTTGAAACATCCTTTCACTTATAAACTTTTAAACTTTATTCTTCTTCTTCTTCTTGTGCCATATCAGGTCCCCGCTATGTTGGCGAACACTCTGGTGAAGGTTTCTCTATCTTTCTTAGAATATATATGTACATGCACAAATCCATGTCGCTCACTCCTTTCAAGAACGTCATAAATAAATAAAAAACTTGATTTTTCAGGAGAACGTTTTTAATGTTTAAAAATATGATACGATGTATTAACAATAAATATTTAGCGACTTGTTGAACTTTTTTATTGTGCCACAGATCTTTTTAGGTAAGACCTGAAGGTTTTTTCTCCATTTGAAAGTTATTTGGTATATTAAAAAAATAATTAAAGTATACCTTTTCTTCAAAATGCAAAAACAACACTTTCTGCCAGGTAACTGGTAAATATTAAGTTAAAAATATGCCTCTTTTCCTGGGATATAGTACATTTTCAGGGCATTCCGATAACATGCACAATTAAAAATGGATGATTTTTGATTTATGACGTTCTTAAAAGGAGTGAGCGATGTGACCTTTTACGTGCTGATTTAAAGCGACATACAGCGAGGTTATTACGAAGTATATTATGAAAACTATTACGAAAATAAATTATTAATTTTTATTATTTCATCACGATAGTCCTTTTGAATAACCAACACGTACTAGAATAATTCTTTTCTACTTTTTTTGTATTTTAACATATTTAAAAAAAATGGAAACGATCAAAATATTGTAAAAAGTATTCGATAACATCGAATTATAAAATTTAATCCCAAAGTAATACTTTTTTTCCTTATAGTATGTAGGCTGTCAGTAGCAGGAGTTCGTAAACTTAATAATGTATTAATTTATACCGTACATTTATAACCGTTCTATATATTAAATACAAACTTCGTAACTTCTCACAAAGTTTGTATTGAACCGAATTTGTTTTCTTAAGATATAATATGTATGTTATATGTACATGAATATGTAGGTACGTAACCACAGCAATACAAACAAGATAAATAAATCATGAAGTTATACAAAATTTGTAAGTATGTACATAATCGATTTTTTTCTAGTAAATGTTATTAAAAATTAATAAATTAGTAAATTCAATGTTTAAAAAAACTTTAAAAAAACTCACCTCTTTGAATATTATTTAATGTATTTAAGAAAAAACGTTTTTTTATTCATAACAACAATTAACGGATAAATAATTGTTTTACCAAATAGTTTATTATTATTTTTATTTTTTATTGATTATTTTTTCATAATACATAGATACATTCAAATAAACATATTAATTTCATATATGAATGCATGATGTATTTTTATACTTTTAATGTGATTGTTATATTAAATTTTTATGAGTATTCCGCATCATTATTATGATATCAGTAGTGGTAAACGTTTTATTTCACCAACATACTGTAAAACTGTGTATGTATACATATATATATATATATATATATATATATATATATATATATATATATATATATATATATATGTATATATATATATATATATATTATATATATATATATATATATATATATATATATATATATATATATATATATATATATATATATATACACATACACATTTTTTAGTTTATAAGTTATAAAATTAGTTTTGATTGTAATAAAGAAAATATTGATTATATTAATTATCGTTACATTTATCGAATAGTTAAATCCGTTTAATTCCTTTGCAGAAGTTTGCAATGTACATTTTGTCCAGTGATTCGGTAATTCCCAATCAACACCAATAGCTGAGGAGATATTTCCTGAACCGTTAGTATCAAGTTTAAGGCCCGAATTATAATTAATAAAGCGGTTTACGAGTAAACACCGATAAACAATTATTTAGTATCGAAGCTAGTAGCTGTAAGTTGGTCGATAGAGTTTGCGGTACCCGTATTAGCGCGGGTGGCCGGCACCCCTTCCAACTTCCCACAGGCGTGTTTTCACATCAAAAACATAGTAGCTTACATTTTTTACTGGCGAGAAATATGATATTTGATTACATGTTTTGACATCTCTTAGATGAAGAAGAATACCACTTATGACTAGGTCATAAGCCCTGCAATTACCTAGATTTCCATTTTCTTCTTCATCTACATATTTTGAAATAATAAAATGTTAAAATAACAATAATAATAAAACACTTATCCGCACCCCAATGGTGCATAGGGCACTGCGTCATATAAACGCAGTGTTATCTTGATCGTTTACACATGAAGGAAAGGTGATCAGCCCTCCGCTTCAGGTTCCAGTCCAGGGTAATATTGAATAAATATGACAGTGAAAAAATTACTCATATTTATGTTACCCCCCTTGGGAATCGAACCCGGGACCTCCAGAACGGTAGCTGAGCGTGCTGACCATTACACTACGGAGGCGGACAAATGTTAAAATAAGTTAGATTTATGAACAAAGATTTGGAAATACCCAAAATGATAAGAATGTTTATGGATTGTAAATGTTATTTAAAATGCTTTCCTTAAAAGACACTACACAATGCACATTAAAAGTAACTTGAACAAGTTGTAATGCTTGATTTAATAGTCTCACTTTCTTATACTTTTAAATAAAAATGTTATTTTTTCAATTTTTTAAACATGTGTAGGTATAATTTTTAAGTATGTGACACACTTTATGGTTTAACAAGTGTCAAATTGAAATAAGTACTCCTATTTGAAATACCAATATTGCGATAACCCTGAAACTTTTTTACTCAATTGTAAAACGCCTGTTTTTGGTTTTAAGTGTGTACTTTTATTTAATATTCATCGAGTTTATTGCTAAAATTTTACTTTAACATAAAGCCATACAAATTATTCAAAAGTCAAAAAATATTGCTCGTTATTTCTCGTATTCTCCATTTATAAAATATTCTCAATATATTTTCACAAATAAAATAAAAAACAAAAAAATATTTGACAAGTTCACAGACTGGCAACTAAAAGGAATTTAGAATTACTAAAACTGACGATAATTAACGATATACCAATAAAACAAAGGATATTTAATATGGTTTTAAGATATTCTAGCCATACATTTTTATACATTTGATATTGATTTAAGCCGTGAATGTTGATAATTAAATGTCGTACCATTTTTCAGGTCGCATGTTTTCTGGCTTATGTATATTGGGATCATAGTGTAAAAAAGTACTAAATAAAATACGACAATAATCCTTGAAACTTATTTATCGAAGCTAGATTTAAGAGCAGTATAATTTAAAGGATTAAGTCACACTCTTTTTACCATTCATCGTTCACTTTATGTGTTAAATCATTTGCGAAACAGATTTGTTGTTATAATAAATCAAATATGATGAAAATATTAATCAAAAGAAACGTTAGGTGATTCTTGAGATACCGTAAAATAAGTTAGATGCTTGCCGTTCTTGGTATACATTTATTTTTTTTGGTGCTGCGTTTTTAAAAGCAAAATTGCTAATTTTCATCCAATTATTGCGTCGATGAAGAGTTCCCATAGTTAGTAATTGGTTACTTAAACTTTGCGGAAATTCTTAAACTTTTTCAGTAAGGCCGGGAAGTATTAACTGGTTTAGTATTATAAAAGCTATAAAGGCGTGCTTTTTATGCTTAAATGTTCGTTCATTCATACTTTCTTGCCTCGAAAGCTCTTTGAGTGTGAGAAGAAAAGTTTCTGATCTAATAACCCTAACTCAAACAGGCTTCTAGAGGAAATAACGTTTTCCCAACCTTCCACATTATATTATGTAACACATCTAATTGATTCTAAAGTAGAATTTACTTTGAGGATTAGCCAATATTGAGCGGAAAAACTATTTTTTGCTTGGAATTAATTTAGGTTGTGCCATATTTAATTCTTAAAATGAATTTTTATTCGAATCTCAACATAGATGAAGAATAATATGGAAGTCTTGGTATTTTCATAGGCTGGTTATAGTGATCACTTTATATACGTGTACCATACACCATTCTAACCAAGATCGACAACTACGTTACTCATTTTTTTGGAATTTGTATATATACTGGGTAATATATCCGAAATTAAACACAGTTATTGGATTGAATTCTTCTTTTATTTTCATATTTATGATTGTATTTCACGCGTTTCGTCTTATTAAAATATTATCAAACACAAAAACTAAATTAGTGTTTGATAATGTCTTAATAAGACAAAACGCGTCACATATTATCATATATGTTTATGTTAATAAAAGTAGAATTCAATCCAATAACTGTGTTTAATTTTGGATATATTATCCAACAATTCAATACAGAATTCTGCACTGTCTGCAGTTACAATAAATCGTTTATATATGTACATACAATAACACGTTCATTCGTATGTGAGTTGTCGGTAGCATCTATGGTTAAATTCAGTAAAAAATTATTCAGACTTTTACGAAAACGTGTCACTTTTCTTAAAAATTAAGTTCATTAATTGATTCGTCAGTTAATATTTGGTTATGTCTAAAAATTTTTTTATTAAATTTTTACTTGGCACATACTACTTTTACAATTCTAAAAATCTTTAAGAATTTTTTTGTTCGTAACGGTGGCATAATTTTCAATCGCATACGGTGTTTGAAAATGACGAGGTATGCATCAAAACACGCGTCACAATATAGTTTAACTAAGTAAAATTTAAATTAAAAATTATTAAATTGTTGGAAAAGGCCATCACCGTTTTCAAATATTAATTATTACTTTAAACCTTAATTTATTTTCATTCTTGGTCTCTAATGACCCTTTGAAGAACCGAACTCCAATTAACCTAATGGGATTTTAGTTTTCCCGATATTAATATCGGAAATGTTTATTCACTAAATTACGAATTTGTTTTCAATTAGACTCCATTAACATACCTTTTCCTTAATTAAAATCGGTTTTGATATCAGTATTCGCGAGAATACCTAAGGGTATTGGATTTCAAAATAATGTAAATAAAGTATTTAATATGTTTATTTATTTTATATTTCACTGTAAACATTATTACAAATTACAGTAATGTGTTCTCGCTGAGTTTTCACGTGTCGAGGGCACATTTTACAATGCTAATAATAAAAAAACAATAATTATAATAAATTTCGATCATTTATATATTGCCATTTTCGTAAAATACTACCTCAAGGGGTCTTTTAAAAACAAATAATTGTTTACGTTTACGTTTGTCATGTTATGCAACGATGTACGACAACGATGTCAAATCATTCTTGCTTTATAAAATAAAAGTCAGTGTTTGAAATAAAATACCTGAAATGTTGTAGTAAAATAAAACCTTTATATTTTCGTATACAACTTTCAATTGAATATGTCCAGTAACAAAATCTTTGAAATTAGTTTTTCCAGAAATACGTACAAAAGAGGAAAATAATTCAGTCATACCGACATCTATCAAGTCACCGCTTTGTATTATCAAAAGTTTTTATTATTTTGTTTGAAGAACAATCCCTTTGTGCTACCCGGTCTACTTGTCTATTTGTGTGTATGATGTCAACTCTTACTTGAAAAGGTTAAACTTTTTAGTCGAGGATGAAAAATAGCAAAAATAATATTCGAACTAACTTTGCTTTAGTAAAATGTTTGTTACGTTAGTACAATATATAAAAATATAACGGAGAGTGACTTAAAATATTATTTTGTAGTAACAATCAAAATAAAATGATATAAAGTAAATTTTTAACGCTCTTTGCCACCGTGTGCCTTAAATCGATATGAACGAAACTCAAACCGTTACGTTAAACGACATTTCCAACGACAAAAAGCAGAGATTTGGATGAACATGATAATTTCTGTGCTTTTTCTATACGTTTACTGACGTACTAATTACTATTATATGAATTACTTTTAATTATTTATTATTGATTTCTGACTAATATTATATTAAAACACGTTTTCACTCTCTGTAAATGTCAAAACATACTAAGATGCAAATTAATGGTATAATTAAGTCACGTACAAAGATACGTATTGTTAAAATTTATTTTTGTTACGAAAATAGATTTGTCTTATCTTAGTATGTAGTCATATTTATTATTATTATTTGTATTCTTATATATATTATTTTTATTTCCTTTTCTTCCATAATCAAATCAAAGTGTTATAAAAGACGCACGATGAAATCAAATAAATGATTACATGGTTATGCAAGTTTATTAATATTCTGAAGCAAATACCATAAATGTATGATATCGCTCACTCCTTTCAAGAACGTCATAAATCAAAAAACTTGATTTTTCAGGAGAACGTTTTTAAAGTTTTAAAATATAAAACAATGTATTAAAAATAAATATCAAGCCACTTATTGAACTTTTTACTGTGCAACAGATCTTTTTAAGTAAAACCTGAAGGTTTTTCTCCATTTGAAAAATATTTAATATATTTACAAAAATAATTAAACAATACCTTTTCATCAAAATGCAAAAACATCATTTTCTGCGCTGTAGCGGGTAAATATTAAGTTAAAAATATGCCTCTTTTGCTGGGATATAGTACATTTTTTGGGCATTCCGAAAACATGCAAAACTGACGATTTTTGATTTATGACGTTCTTGAAAGGAGTGAGCGATATGTAAAGTTCTATATAATCGTATGGTACACATTGGAAACTCAGAAACGTGTTCCTATTCACCCCAGTTTACGGTACTCAATTTATACTTAGAAATAGACGTGCATCCTTTGACATCCTCACATTTGAACCGGAGGTTTTTTGTTACGACAAATGTGTATATTCTCATCACGTAATGTCCACCTTATTTGAGGAGAGAATTACGAACAACTTATCTGTGAAACAAAGTTTAGACATCGTTGATTAGAAAGCTCTGGAACGTATCCTAAAATACAACTTTTGGGATCAATGTTATCTTTCTAATTACCTGTTATGTTCCTTAATACAATATTTACTTAAATGTTTAAATATTTACTCATTCATGTCAAGGATCCTTTTCCCGAAGTTCGTTTCAATTGTCGTGACTTTCTTTTATGACCTCGTAGGATGTTCTAAATTACTCCATTAATTTTAATGTTGTTAGTCCTTGTAGGAAGGAAGTAAAAGGTCCCTCTCATGTATATATTAATGGTGTCAATTGCTCGTAAAAATAATGAAATAACGAATAAATCAACTATTCTTTTACTAGGTACGGACGTAAAAATGTTTGGTGTAAATTTCATGGACGTAGAAGTGGGACGAATTTTATTATTCCTGTAAATTTTATTTGAAAATTCGTTATATTATATTTTAAATCAGTTTAAACAAAAATGTTATTTTTCTTTTTATAATGTATATATTTTTTAAATGATAAAAAAATAACTCTGGTAGAAACTAAATTTTTGAAACACGTGTCATAAAAAAAAAATATTGATAAATTTACAGTAAAAAATAAAACCTACCACAAACATTTTGCTGAAACAAATGACGATTATAATTTTTTCAGTGAAATGAAAAAATCTCGGGTTTGACAGTTTATTTTCACACGAATACATAAATTATAAATATTTAAATATAACACTAATACAATAAAGTGTAAAAGAGTACAAAAATGACAAAACTAAGCAATTTATATTTGTAATTTTAAATTAAATAAATAAATGAAATTTAAAATTACAAATAAGTATTTGTAATTTTAAAATTTTCCTGTTAAGTTTGTTAACGTAATTATAATTAACGTTAAGATGGTTTTACATCATGCAATAATTTTAAAATTTTGAAAATTATTCAAGGTGAAGATATTTAAGGAATCCGATCAATTATAATATAATTTCCTAATTATTAACATTGATGCTTGATCAAATATTTATTGGTTTTGAATTATTGACAAAATTCTGTCCAAATTTTGAATATTTAATTTGAATCTGTACCTCAATCTAGAGCACTACAACATTATTTTGGTATCTCATGGGGAAGCGTCGTCCTCGATCAATCGTCCTTAATCAGACTCGTTTAAGTTGGAGAACTTGAAGATTAGTTCTCTCAATTGGGAATAATTTGGGACATTCAAAGCTAACAACTAAATAATGAGCGTGACATTCAAAGCTCTGAATAAAGGTAAGCTTCCTACGTGAACTTTGAAGAGCTAAACTTTTCTAACACAACAGGTAAATGAGAATGTGATTTGTTTCGCTTTGTTTTCATAAATCAATGTGTAATTTATTATTTTAAACTAAATATTAAAAAAGGTAATTTACAGCGAAGTACTGAATTTTTTAATAATAAAATGCTTTGCATACTCAATGGCTTGATAAAAGAATGTAAGTATTTTCCATGGAACCAATGATTTTGGTGTTTAAAGGTATAATAAAACTTACATAACGAATGTATTTTTTTACAACTGGAAAAAAAAAATTGTGTACTGGATTTTCAACTCTTTCTGTTAAAGGTAAATAAAAACTTTATAATAAACATTTTATGATACTTTGGTATGAAAGTGTTTGAAAATAATGAGTATTTACTTATTTATTGTCCTATAAAATAATGTGTGTAAATGCAATAAAATATGTGTTTATTTGGTTACCGTTAATATTCGGTGACGGTTATCGAATTGGGACGGTATTCATTATTTTTTCTCGATTTATACCTTTTCACCTTAATTGTTTAGTTCAAATATATTAGAAGTTGGAAAAACGCAATACGCAACTAATTTTGTACAACTATTGGTGTGATTAATGCTTCATGATTGAATAAAAATGTATTAAGGAATGATTTTTTAAAAAGAAGTCGTAATTTAATTCTTTTTTTATTGTTAGAAACATACACGTCTGCCTTAAGGGACTCGTAGGGTTTCGCAGTATCTAGTCAAATCAACTTTTAAATACTTACGAGTACGGGTATACAACCCCTAGACAAGGGCCCTAGCTGTTATTATAAGCTCCTTTTCTTTTTGTTTTCAAGAAAAAAAAAATTAAAAAGTTTATGATGATTATATGTATTTTTGTATTTATAAGAGTAGCTATCAATAATTATAACCTAATATTGATAAGTTAATCAGAAAATTAATAGTTCTATGCAATTACGTAAAAATGATAAATAATATTTTGATTAACAAACTAAATATACCTATTTATTGATTTGGCGTTTAATTTGAAGAACTCCATTTTGATTTTTGTATAAATTTTTAAATCAAACACAGATTTTTTTGAGTCTACAAAGTTATATTTTATTAACTGTCACTTAGCATTGTATAGCTATATAAAGAGCGTCAGTCCATTTGATCTTCATATCCGTTTGAAAATGCCATAACTAGGCGAAACAATTGTCACAATGTTAATTTTTTATGTGTTTTTGTTTATAAAATACAACTTAGCATACTCAAAAAATCTGTGCTTGATTTAAAAACCAATACACAAAATAAATATACTTTCATTATTCAGCTATATCATTGTTATACCTTTAAAGTGCTAATTATTTAGACGCATTTTCATTGCCACTGAGCATTTCTTTGGGTTTTCCATAAAATCTTGATTTACCGTTTACTGCGAGTACGCGGCCATTTTTCAATGTTTGCGGTTTTCTTGTGACTTTAAATATAATAGCTGTTAAAATGACGTAAAACAAAATAACGATTTAACCTATTAGGAACTGACGAAAGGTGTTAAATGTAAAAAAATAAAATTCAAATGGAAAAAAAATTAATTTAAAAAAAGTTAAATATTATACTATTTTCTGTAAAATAACTGCGATTCGCTGTGTTATTAAATTACATGTTGTTTAATTTTGGACATAACTTTAAAAAAATTAAATAAAATTAAGAAAGTTATTTCGAAAAATCATAATTGGCTGTTTATTTATGACAAATATAAAGTTCTTATTTTTATAGTTGAGTGATTTCACAATGATTTAAAGTGTTTTTCTTTTCAGTTTTTTTTTCGAAAAAAATTTAAACGGCGATGGTATTATGATTCTGTATTCTGAAATTCCGCCTCCGTAGTGTAATGGTCAGCATGCTCGACTACCGTACTGGAGGTCCCAGGTTCGATTCCCAGGGAGGGTCAAATAAATATAAGTGATTTTTCCCAGCAATATTTATTCAATATTACCCTGGACTGGTACCTGAAACGGAGGGCTGATCACCTTTCCTTCATGTGTTAATGATCAAGACAACACTGCGTTTATATGATGCAGTGCCCTATGCACCACTGTGGTGCAGATAAGGGTTTTAAAATAAATAAAAATCTGAAATTAAAATTTGTTTCACTAAAACCTAACGCTTTTTATTTATCGCAAAAAAACGCCATAAAAAATTATTATTACTTTCGAAAGTTTTAAAGGTTAATAATTTTTTTAACCTAAACGAAAATGTGACCTTTAAGGGTTAACGAGACTCCTGGGAGCTTATATCATAAAAAAAATGTTGTCATTGTCAGAACTCTCGTTTTACAGCCCTCCAATAATGGATCCTTTAGAACCCACGTGAAAGTAATTCTTATTTTATGCTGTCAGTAAATTACCGTTTTAGTACAAAAATATTATGAAGTTTGTGTTCTACGGGCCGTATACATACAACAAGAGACAAAATAAAAATACACCACTTAACAAAATGGGTTTAACTTTAGCACGTACTGATTTTATATATATTTTTTTTATCATATTATTATGGTTTGTATGAATATTATCCTAACCATTTCTGTCAGCATTTTTCTTAACCAATATTGAGATAAGAAAGTTAAGATAGATAAGTTGTAGCAAATAAGAACCTATCAGCGGAAGCTAAACTGGCAGTGCACAACGGAGTCCTGGTTCCAACTCTAATGTATGGATGTGAAACATGGAGTTGGCAAAAGAAAGATGAAAGTAAACTGAATGTAGTCAAAATGCGATCTCACAGAAGAATGTGTGACAAAACGATGTATGATAGATGTGCAAATAGTGTAATAAGGAAGGAATGCAAAGCTGAGATAAGCATTATCGATAAAATGAAGAAAGGTGTGTTGAGATGGTTTGGACATGTAGAACGAATGAGTGAGGAAAGAACGGTAAAACAAATTTATGAGGCGAATGTAAGTGGAAAAAGAGCAGAGGAAGACCGAGAAAAACATGGCACGATCAGGTATGCCAAATACTTGAAAGTGGTCAGGTTAGGAGTCGTAACAATCGGCGGGTATGTATGAGGAGATGCATGAACGTGGAAGAGGCGAAGAATGTTTGCAAGGACAGAGTGGTGTGGCGTTCTTTTCTCTCTGCCTACCCCTGCGGGGAAGCGGCGTGATGGTTAGTTAGTTAGTTAGTTAGTTATATTGAGATATCAATAAATAATGTTTGTACTTTTTTTGTTTCTTTTTCTTCATTAAAAATATTCACACCTTTTCCCCTGTGACAATAATCTTATCACGCGAAAGAGAATTATGGGTTGGGTCTAAGGGAAATACAAGTAACAGTATGTTGAGTGGATAAGTAGCAGTCATAATTCATAGCCAGTTCATAATTTTCTAGCAGAAAATCGATTTGAGTCTTTAGGTACCACATCAATAAATTCAAAAAGTTTTCTTTCTACTTAACAAAGTGTAATCGAAAAATTTAACGGTCATAAATATAATCTTGATATTTAAACAAAAAAACTTGTATAACTTTACGATGGTGGAAAATTGAACGTAAAGAGCAACTTGAAATATTTTGTAGGTAAACGATTATGATTATCGTTTAATTTATGTTTAACGAATTGTGATGACTAATTTCAAAAGTTTTAGAAGTAATAAATCTTTGTATATAAATTAAAAATAAACCGCTTTAATTTGGCAAGGAAATTTATTTTGTATCGAAAAATTAAAAACATCATCATAATTTTGATCGTTTGATCAAAATTATGATGATGGATTTAACCTATATATTTATATTTAAAATCAAATACAGATTTTTAGAGCCGATTAAATTGTCTTTTATTATTAAAAACACATAAAAATAAATTTTGTGACAACTGTTTCGCCTTGTTATAATAGTTTCAAACTAATGTTAAGATTAAATGGACTAATGATCCTTATATAGCTATACAATTCTATGTACTTAAGTAATAGTTTTAACATGTGCAGTAATAATTTACGATAGGCAATAACAGTTAATGGGTATTTAACAATAAACAATAGTGTATTTAACTATTTGTAAATACGAAACTTAATAATAATATTTTATTTATTGTTTTGGCATTAACTTTGTGGTAAGACATGTTACAATGATCAAAGAAAACAGTTTGTTTTTTACCACTTGAGTTTTATTTAAGACTACATGTTTCAGAAGTTAAACTTCCATCATTCAGGTCTGTATAGTAATATATGTTATTATACAGACCTGAATGATGGAAGTTTAACTTCTGAAACATGTATTCTATAATAAAACTCAAGTGGTAAAAAACGAAGTGTTTTATTTAATCATTAATAATAATAATTGCTTCTTTTTATGATAAATGTAACAATTACAGATTCGATTTCTGTCAATAAATATTGTTTCGGTATGCTTAATTTTAATTTTGCCTAAAAATTAAAATATTCATTTTATTACTGCTTGCGTCATCTTTCTGAAAATCGAACGGTTATGTTTCAAAATGCCTAGTTAAAGCTTTGTGGAAACGCTGATGCGACAATAAGTCAGGAGAGCGATGATTTATGTGTGTAGATAATGTTTATGATTCTAGCCTATTTTCCATTGAACAAACATGAGACGGTGGGATTATATGTTTACTCTCAAAAATAATAACAATGTTGTAACAGCTTTAGCGAGATTATTTATCCTAGTTTGAATATAAAAAGAAAGCTTTTTTTACAACCCTCTAAACGTGTCTTAAAATATAATTCATAAAGTTTAATATTATACATCGAAAAACGAAATTGAATTTTATATATATTTTTTAATTTAAAAAAAATTCAATTTACTCGTCGTTTTATAAAATAATTCTCAATGAAACTGTTTCATTGAGAATTACTGTTTCACGATTTAAAATTTACTTAATTTTTTTCTTCGTTTTCAAAGGCTTCTTGAAGAATATTATCAAATATTTATTTATATTACTCTATATTAAAGGATTTTTTCCATAACTCAAAATGAGATTAATTACAAAAAAAAACTAAGAGCAAAATATTAATTTGAATTTTCTGCCGTCTTCTTTGAGACGAAAGTTAAAGAATCCTTAAAATTCATACGAGGAACAAACTTCAGTGTAAACCTGTTTCAGGAAAAAAATATGCGCTGAATCTTTTTCACTTAAATATTTGAAATGAAATTTATAGAGTTGTCAATACAATAAGGAATATGAAGAGTTGTAAAATATTGGAACGTTAAATTTTTTCATTTATATTCATTCTATTAATTTTTAATGTTTTCTTTGTAAAAACTTAAATGACAAATGTATATGACCACAAAGTGGTTTCCAAATCTATAAATGACAAAATAAATTTCGCTCATTAATTGATCACTACATATAACTGTAATCAATAGCTAAAATTATTATCGTAATTGAACCAGTTTTTAACCATTGAATATATTATAGAAAAACGAAGCAACCTAAATACTACTTGACTTATTTTTCAACTGGCGACGCAACAATCTGAATACTTTCAAACCTATCGAAAATCGTACCCACATGTGAAAGGTTCCAAGGTTATTGCATTTATACAGGTTAAAAAAATTAATGCTTTAGATGTTCGATAATGGGCAGAATGGTAAACGTTACACAAGTTCACAAAGTGATCGCTTAACCCAACCAAATGGCAGGTCGTAAGCCCAAGGACGCTTAGACTTTAATCTTCTTTCTCACAAAAAAAAAACAACAGATATCCAATTGAGATACCTTTAATAAAAACACATAATTTGAAATGTACATGAGAGTAGACAAAGCTTAATTTTCCAAATCTTAGTTTTCGGAAAAAAAGGAAAATAACTCAATTTACGGAAACAAATGAAACATCGGCTTAGTCCTTAAACAAGCTAACTCCATATGGGCTTATGTGAGGTACAGGTGAAAAAAAAATATTGTCCAAAATATAGTGACGACATAATTATTAATGTTTTTAACATATGTACAAGTGTATTACACCAGTAAGACGATATTAAAAAAAAACATTTGAAATCAATAAACTGCAGAAGTAATCAAATAATTCAAAAATAACTTTACTTACCATCACGCCACTTCTTTGCGGGGTTAGGCAGAGAAAAGAGGATGCCACACTAATCTGTCTTTGCAAATAATCTTCACCTCTTCGACATTCATGCATCTCCTCATACATATACCCGCCGATTATTACGTCTCCTAACCTGACCACATTCAGGTTATTGAAATACTTGGTCATGTCTCGATTTCATAGGTTTTTTTCTACTTATATTACCAAACACATACACCTTATAAATACCTTTAACTTTTCTTTCTTCACTTATTCGATTCACATACCCAAACCATCTCGGCACAACTTTTTAATTTTTTCAATAATACTTATCTCGGTCTTGCACTCATTCCTAATATCGCCATTCGAATATCTATCATGCATCGTTTTGCCGCACATTCATCTAAGAGAACGCATTTCAACCGAATTAAGTCTACTTTTATCATTCTTATAACTCCATGCTTCACTTCCATATATTTGGGTTGGAATCCATTGGATGTTAGTTTCGAGATAGCAATTGTCGTATTTTTTTATTATTTAGTTTTGTTTAATTTATTATTATTACTCGTAATTACGTGTGAGACAAATTATATAAGCATATATATTATTAAGTATGAGACAAATTTCACTATTTTTTTACTTAACGTCCACGTGACTATAAAATCTACCTGCGGATAATGCAACACCGCTCAACTCGGCCCTATTTAGGCTTCAAAGTTATAAGTTTTATTGCCGACACCTACTCTTTGATATGTTTAAAGTTACTTTAATTTTATAAAATAAATTAGGAATAATTTTAGGCAAAACACTCTCAATTTTAGCCTTTCTCCTCTCACCCGCTCAAATATACCGCAGGTACAAAATAACGGCAGATGAATCCCTATAGGCATTTCAAAGCTTCCCGTGACGTGACGTGTGGTCTTCCCGTAATGCGACGCGTTTACAACAATTACATTTAAAACCACTAAATCTGTTAATGCCACTAAATCAGTTGTTACCAACGTCCGTGTTACGTCACTCACCGTTAGCAGGTAGCGGTTGTGCGCTACGGTATTTTAATTGTCATTTTATCGACTCTTGATTGTCACACTTTGGATTTATCACGTTAATTTATCTACCCTCATCGATACCGACCCCACCACGAAAATCAAAGAGAATTTAACCCTATCCGACCTGTGAATTATTTAGCCATATTCAAACGCTCCTAGTAGGTCAATCTTTTTGCAAAAAAAAAATGTTACTGGATATATGCGGGTTAAATGAAAACGTTGTGCATCATTTGTTAGAAATATTTAAGTGAGTATGTATAGAAACTGCTGAAATGTAAATGTTTAGACGGTCATCTGGAGTATCCCTTCGTGACAAAATAAAAAAGTTCGCGCATTTGTGGAAGCCTGTATGTAAGTATGTAACAGAAGTCTATAGTAAGATAGAGGAAAGGTAATTGAGATATTATGGGCACATATGATGTAGATAATCTGACAATATAGTGAACAAGGCAATCGTCGTGGATTTTTCTTGAAATAAATACATCTCAAGGAAGACCAAAGAATTCATGGATGCTATATAAAGAAAACATGATTCGAAAGCGTTTCCTAGGTGACGTTGTATATGACACAAGGACCTACAACCTGAGAACGAGGAACTCTGACTCCAACAGTCATAAGACTCTGACAAAGACGATAAGTTGGGATGGAGCCAGGAGGAAGAAGAAGAAGTTTGCTTTATACAGACTAGGGTAGAACAATTCGTTTTGACGACTCATTTTCTTTCTTTTTTAAATCGGATTCCGATCGCACGCTTGTGTTATTCGGAACAATCGCAAATATTCAATTAAAAAACAAAAAGTAGCTCACACGTGTTGAATTTTTTTTTGTTGCATTTGGAAGCCTAGATTCAGAAAACGATTTCAGGAACAAACGTTTGGATCTCAATAATAAGTCTAAAACAAATATTGAGACGAATTTAATATTGTGAATTTTTTGTTTCTACTTGTACGAGTGTATATGTTGAATTGTATTGTATCTTCTATAGAATTGTATTGTATTTCATTTGTTTTCCCCAAATCTCAAACATAAACTACAACTTGGTTTATTTTATATATTTAATATTAAAATCAAACTCGAATTAAATTGTATTTTATTATTAAAACATGGTTTATGTTCTGGTCTACTTACAATGTTCTATAATAGCCACATTAAGTTTGAGAAAAGATGATGAATACAGGAAGTAAAGAGAGAGTATCAAATATCAAGTCAACTATAAAGATTCAGACATGTAGGAAATTTAAGAGGTACTGTTACATTAACAGCATTTTATCTTATTCCCAATATTATTAACATTTAAAGCATTTACTTTGTGGTTAGTCATTTTTACTTTTTTTTTTTACAAAAACGATAGTAACTAACTAACTAACCATCACGAGGCTTCCTCGTAGGGGTAAGCAGAAAGAATAGAACGCCCCACACCACTCTGTCCTTGCAAACATTCTTCGCCTCTTCCACGTTCATGAATCTCCTCATATATACTCGCCGATTGTTTCGACTCCTAACCTGACCACTTTCAAGTATTTGAGATACTTGATCGTGCCAAGTTTTTCTCGGTCTTCCTCTGCTCCTTTTTCCAATTACATTCGCCTCATAAATTTGTTTTACCGTTCATTCCTCACTCAATCGTTCTACATGTCCAAACTATCTCAACACACCTTTTTTAATTACAAAACGTTAGTAATATAAGTATATAACCACTCACCGAGATTTTTATGTCTACCGGTTTCTGGACGTATCACAATCACTAATTGGCTGATATCTCTCGTGCATGTCAGACCTCGGCTCTGAATGTATAATATGTTTGTTCTGAAACCTCTCGCGCATGTAGGTCTTCGGGTTGACCAAAATCGCATGTGATAAACATTTTGTATAGTTTTAAGTGTGTGAATAGCGCTATGATAGTGACGAGTGGTATTGTTTGAATGCTGTTATATTCTAATATTACCAGAAAAATTGTAAAAAAAATTAAAAGGATGTTATCTTGCTTAAAAAGAAGAAAATAAATAAATTGATTTCTCAGAAAAATGTTGTTGTTTCGGATATAACGAGGTCATTTTGTATCCAGATGTACCTGATTAACAATTTTATTATTATTCAAAAACGAAATCCTTTGAGAAAATTGTGATTTAAAATTGTTATTTTATCATTCTAGTTTTCCATTTTATGTTTGTTGAAATAAAAGGAAGGTAAACCAATCAAGCGCTACAAACTTGACAGTAGAAAAATACAACCTCTCTCAATTTAATAAATTCAAATGGAGTAGCAATGTTCGCTGTAAAATAAGATAAAAAAATTAACATCTGGAAGGACGACTGGCGCCGACGTAGCAAAAGTACTTATCAGTTTTTATTTCGCTGAATTCTCTGATGTATTGTATCAATTTCACCAATACTACCCTAACAAAAATCGGTAAGTATTGAATAAATCAATACATAGTTGTGGAGGTCTTCACCAAAACGTTACATTTCCAATATTGCACAAAAAATACTGTAAATTCAAATCTGTTATGTTTACTAGATTTATATTATCCACTGACACTTCGTGATGGAATTGCATTTTTAATTTATTATTAGATTAAAACCAATATTTTTAGCTTTTCCACTTTTTTATTTGACCAGCGACCGGGTTTCGTCGTTACCGACATCATCAGACTGGTGAGAGGCTATACAAATTGTTATGTTATATATAAAAGAAGGCAGGAGTTGATAACCATGATTGGATATAATTTAAAAAAAAAAAAAAAAAAAAATATCAAATCATGGTTATCAACTCCTGCCTTCTTTTATATATAACATATCAATTTGTATAGCCTCTCACCAGTCTGATGATGTCGGTAACGACGAAACCCGGTCGCTGGTCAAATAAAAAAGTGGAAAAGCTAAAAATATTGGTTTTAATCTAATAATAAATTAAAAAAAAAAAAAAAAAAAAATGTTATGTTTACGACTTTCTATCGAAATCTTTTTTAAAGTTGCGACAAAACGTGACCAATCCTGTGTTAAACCAATATGAAATCATTAAATCGCACCAAAACATAACAATTTCACAAGCTAGAATTCCTGATTACTTAAAATCATTTGAAATCGAAATGTAACGTTTCGGTGAAGACTAAATAAATAATGTTATGTTAAACTTTATTTTGTTGACATCTCCACAAAGATGAAAAAGAATATAAAAATTCTGGGCTTGCGACCGTCATAGGCTTGGTAAAGCGATCACTTTACACACGAGTAACATTCACCAAATCTACCCATGATTGATAAGTTCACTACTTAATTTTTTTAAACAACTAGATTTATTTATCAACTTCGTAACACAGTGTGCGCGAGTTCACAAAAGCCATCTAGGGTGGTATAAACAAAAGTTTTTATTAAGCAGAGATTCTTTCCACATGTATGTAAGTTCCGAATCGAGGATTATATTGATATACATAATCAAGATTTGTGAACAAGTATTTTGACACACTCAAAATGTTAAATGGTTATGTGTGTATATTTTAATCATCTGTTCTTCGTGCCAAGTATAAATATCCGGAAAAAAATAGTGGATAAAAAATACCGAGACTTTGATATCCTGTCAATATTGAAAAATGTTGCATAATTTTTTAAAGGAATAACCCGCAAATCCTCTACTTTTGCTCAGGGCTCGTTTCTAGGTAGGGTAGCAATGATAGGAAAGGTTAATTAATATCAATAATATATCACAAACACCCACACTAATTAAAAAAAACTTTTTTGGATTTATTTGGCAATTGGCGTTAATCGAACCCGCAACGTTAGTTTCGCAGTCGAGCGTCTACCCAACTAAGTCACGGCGCCTGTCGTTTTGCCCGTATTATTTCGTTATATGTTTTTCAAGACCTTGATCCCTTCATTATTTTTTTTCTTACCCGATAAAGAGATTCCAAATTGTTGTTCTCACAAACTGGACGAAGGAAATTCACACCAACATAAAGTCAAGATTATAGTCGGTTGCCAATTGCTCTACAAATGACGAACTTTTACAGTTTTACTCGTACAAGGAAACGAAGAGCTGACACATTTAACTTTACAACGCTTCGAGATGGAATCATTGGAGAAACCTTGTAAGTTTAATTGTTTCGAAATGGAATTTCAATGAATATTGTCTTATTGTTTTTTGACATCTCTTCAAATATGGTAGTCTGGGCATTTACAGGGCTGACGACCGTCATAGGCTGGTTTAAGTGATCACTTTACACACGTGTAACATTCACCAATTCTACCCATTATTGACAACCACACTACTCAAAATCTTGGAAGTTCTATATATATTAACCAATTTAGAATCCTTGTTCTTGAATCACTAGAACTTTACTAGAGACATCTATTGGTGAGATGTAAAGAATCTTCCATATTCTTCTTCATATTTGATAAGATGTCAAAAGATAATATGAAAAATAAGTTCTTTAATTGGAGATAATCCAGATTTGTGAACAGTATTTGAACACACTCAAAATGTTGTGAATGTAGTCTTACTTATTTTTCGGTTATTAGTTAAGTCATTAATTTTTTATGGCATAACAGAAATTTCTTCAAAAATAGGATTATCATCCTCAGATAGGTAGATTAACAAAATCAAACTCTTCTTTCCACATTACGAGCTTCCTCCCACATTTCCTCCCTCATAAATTCATTGATTGAAAATTTTTATCGCGGAACGCAGCAGTTTACTCATTATAT